>NC_088242.1:8959250-9233114 GCF_036934945.1 Oncorhynchus masou masou
TACCTCTATCTGGGCCACCTTACCTCCATCTGGGCCACCGTACCTCTATCTGGGCCACCCTACCTCCATCTGGACAACCGTACCTCCATCTGGGCCACCGTACCTCTATCTGGGCCACCGTACCTCCATCTGGGCCACCGTACCTCCATCTGGGCCACCGTACCTCCATCTGGGCCACCGTACCTCCATCTGGGCCACCGTACCTCTATCTGGGACACCGTACCTCTATCTGGGCCACCGTACCTCCATCTTGGCCACCGTACCTCTATCTGGGCCACCCTACCTCCATCTGGACAACCGTACCTCCATCTGGGCCACCGTACCTCTATCTGGGCCACCGTACCTCCACCTGGGCCACTGTACCTCTATCTGGGCCACCGTACCTCCATCTGGGCCACCGTACCTCTATCTGGGCCACCGTACCTCTATCTGGGCCACCGTACCTCCATCTGGGCCACCGTACCTCTATCTGGGACACCGTACCTCTATCTGGGCCACCGTACCTCCATCTGGGCCACCGTACCTCTATCTGGGCCACCCTACCTCCATCTGGACAACCGTACCTCCATCTGGGCCACCGTACCTCTATCTGGGCCACCGTACCTCCATCTGGGCCACCGTACCTCTATCTGGGCCACCGTACCTCCATCTGGGCCACCGTAACTCTATCTGGGCCACCGTACCTCCATCTGGGCCACCGTACCTCCATCTGGGCCACCGTACCTCTATCTGGGACACCGTACCTCTATCTGGGCCACCGTACCTCCATCTGGGCCACCGTACGTCTATCTGGGCCACCCTACCTCCATCTGGACAACCGTACCTCCATCTGGGCCACCGTACCTCTATCTGGGCCACCGTACCTCCACCTGGGCCACCGTACCTCTATCTGGGCCACCGTACCTCCATCTGGGCCACCGTACCTCTATCTGGGCCACCGTACCTCCATCTGGGCCACCGTACCTCCATCTGGGCCACCGTACCTCTATCTGGGCCACCATACCTCCATCTGGGCCACCGTACCTCCATCTGGGCCACCGTACCTCTATCTGGGCCACCGTACCTCTATCTGGGCCACCGTACCTCTATCTGGGCCACCGTACCTCCATCTGGACAACCGTACCTCCATCTGGGCCACCGTACCTCTATCTGGGCCACCGTACCTCCATCTGGGCCACCGTACCTCCATCTGGACCACCGTACCTCCATCTGGACCACCGTACCTCCATCTGGGCCACCGTACCTCCATCTGGGCCACCGTACCTCTATCTGGGCCACCGTACCTTCATCTGGGCCACCGTACCTCCATCTGGGCCACCGTACCTTCATCTGGGCCACCGTACCTCCATCTGGGCAACCGTACCTCTATCTGGGCCACCGTACCTTCATCTGGGTCACCGTACCTCCATCTGGGCCACCGTACCTCTATCTGGGCCACCGTACCTCTATCTGGGCCACCGTACCTCTATCTGGGCCACCGTACCTCCATCTGGGCCACCGTACCTCCATCTGGGCCACCGTACCTTCATCTGGGCCACCGTACCTCCATCTGGGCAACCGTACCTCTATCTGGGCCACCGTACCTTCATCTGGGTCACCGTACCTCCATCTGGGCCACCGTACCTCTATCTGGGCCACCGTACCTCCATCTGGGCCACCGTACCTCCATCTGGGCCACCGTACCTCTTACCATGGACCGGTAAGTGGCGCAGTGCCACTCTCTCCTCCACCGCCAGATTAGCTGCCCGGCGCTGCGGTGCGGTGGATCATCGCCATCGTCTTATTCCTGGCGCTGTTGTCGGGCGTGCCGTTCTTCTGGTGGTCTGACATGTTACCTCCCACCTCACTTGATCCCGCCCTCAAATGGACACACGTGACTATAATATACTTCCTGCCGTGTAGCATCTTCCTGGTTCTGAACTTGCTGATCCTCCGCCGGCTGGGAGCGCGGCAGAGACAGGCCCCGTGCCAGGAGGAGTGTGGTGGCGGTGGGCCTCAGTTGGCATGGCTATGGCGCCTGGGTAAGAGCCCCGCCATGCTGCTCGCCATCAACTCTGTGTTCGCCATCCTCTGGGACCCCAGGACTCTCGTGGTTATCTATCATCTTTACTGTACGTGTCCTCAGTCCACAAGGACAGACGGATCCACCTGGCCTACAACCTGTTCATATGCTGGCCATGCTCAACACTGTAGTCAACTTCTTTCTCTAAAGTGTTGTCAGTAAGGGATGTTCTGCTGCTCTGGATGCACCCGCCGACGCCTCCACATCCTCGATGTCTACCGGGACAAACAAGTGCTGGCACCGAGACTCAACCAACCCCACCCCCCTACCACTCCGCAAGGTGTGACTCTGACCTTGGCCCTTGACTATGGGACGAGACCCCCTGCTTGAGAACAACCCACTCGTCCAACCCATCCCTCTATCCTTCCATCCCTCCATCCCTCCATCCCCCCATCCCTCTATCCCTCCATCCCACCAACCCTCTCGTCCACCCCATCCCCCATCCCTCCATCCCACCAACCCTCTCGTCCACCCCATCCCCCATCTCTCCATCCCTCCAACCCTCTTGTCCACCCCATCCCCCCATCCCCCATCCCTCCAATCCTCTCGTCCACCCCATCCCCCTTCTCTCCATCCCTCCAACCCTCTTGTCCACCCCATACCCGCATCCCCCATCCCTCTATCCCTCCAACCTTCTCGTCCACCCCATCCCCCATCCCTCCATCCCTCCAATCCTCTCATCCACCCCATCCCCCCATCCCTCCATCCCCCCATCCCTCCAATCCTCTCATCCACCCTATCCCTCCATCCCTCCATCCCCCTATCCCTCCATCCCCCCATCCCTCCATCCCTCCAACCCTCTTGTACACCCCATACCCGCATCCCCATCCCTCCATCCCTCCAACCCTCTCGTCCACCCCATCCCCCCATCCCCCATCCCTCCATCCCTCCAACCCTCCAATCCTCTCGTCCACCCCATCCCCCATCCCTCCATCCCCCAACCCTCCATTCCTCTCATCCACCCCATCCCTCCATCCCTCCATCCTCCTATCCCTCCATCCCCCCATCCCTCCATCCCTCCAACCCTCTCGTCCACCCCATCCCCCCATCCCTCCATCCCTCCATCCCTCCATCCCTCCATCTCTCCATCCCTCCATCCCCCCATCCCTCCATCCCTCCATCCCCCCATCCCTCCATCCCTCCATCCCTCCATCCCCCCATCCCCCCATCCCCCCATCCCTCCATCCCTCCATCCCCCATCCCTCCATCCCTCCATCCCTCCATCCCCCCATCCCCCCATCCCTCCATCCCCCCATCCCCCATCCCTCCATCCCCCCATCCCCCCATCCCTCCATCCCTCCATCCCTCCATCCCCCATCCCTCCATCCCTCCATCCCTCCATCTCTCCATCCCTCCATCCCCCATCCCTCCATCCCCCCATCCCCCCATCCCTCCATCCCTCCATCCCCCCATCCCTCCATCCCTCCATCCCCCCATCCCTCCATCCCTCCATCCCCCCATCCCCCATCCCTCCATCCCTCCATCTCTCCATCCCTCCATCCCCCATCCCTCCATCCCTCCATCCCTCCATCCCCCATCCCTCCATCCCTCCATCCCTCCATCCCCCCATCCCTCCATCCCCCCATCCCTCCATCCCTCCATCCCCCATCCCTCCACCCCTCCACCCCTCCATCCCTCCATCCCTCCATCCCTCCATCCCTCCATCCCTCCATCCCTCCATCCACCCCATCCCTCCATCCCTCCAATCCTCTTGTCCACCCCATCCCTCCATCCCTCCATCCACCCCATCCCTCCATCCCTCCAATCCTCTCGTCCACCCCATCCCCCCATCCCTCCATCCACCCCATCCCTCCATCCCTCCAATCCCCGTCCACCCCATCCCCCATCCCTCCATCCCTCCATCCCTCCATCTCTCCATCCCTCCATCCCCCCATCCCTCCATCCCCCCATCCCCCCATCCCTCCATCCCCCCATCCCTCCATCCCTCCATCCCCCCATCCCCCATCCCTCCATCCCTCCATCTCTCCATCCCTCCATCCCCCCATCCCCCATCCCTCCATCCCTCCATCCCTCCATCCCCCCATCCCCCATCCCTCCATCCCCCCATCCCCCCATCCCTCCATCCCTCCATCCCCCCATCCCCCATCCCTCCATCCCTCCATCCCCCCATCCCCCATTCCCCCATCCCCCATCCCTCCATCCCTCCATCCCCCCATCCCCCCATCCCTCCATCCCCCATCCCTCCATCCCTCCATCCCTCCATCCCCCATCCCTCCATCCCTCCATCCCCCCATCCCCCCATCCCTCCATCTCTCCATCCCTCCATCCCTCCATCCCCCCATCCCTCCATCCCTCCATCCCCCCATCCCCCCATCCCTCCATCCCTCCATCCCCCATCCCTCCCCCCTCCATCCCCCATCCCTCCACCCCTCCATCCCTCCATCCCCCCATCCCTCCATCCCTCCATCCACCCCATCCCTCCATCCTCCAATCCCTCTTGTCCACCCCATCCCTCCATCCCTCCATCCACCCCATCCCTCCATCCCTCCAATCCTCCGTCCCCCCATCCCCCCATCCCTCCATCCACCCCATCCCTCCATCCCTCCAATCCCTCGTCCACCCCATCCCCCCATCCCTCCATCCACCCCATCCCTCCATCCCTCCAATCCTCTCATCCACCCCATCCCCCCATCCCTCCATCCACCCCATCCCTCCATCCCTCCAATCCTCTCGTCCACCCCATCCCCCCATCCCTCCATCCCTCCATCCCCCCATCCCTCCATCCCTCCATCCCCCATCCCTCCACCCCTCCATCCCTCCATCCCTCCACCCCTCCGTCCCTCCACCCCTCCATCCCCCCATCCCTCCATCCACCCCATCACTCCATCCCTCCAATCCTCTCGTCCACCCCATCCCTCCATCCCTCCATCCCTCCATCCACCCCATCCCTCCATCCCTCCAATCCTCTCGTCCACCCCATCCCCCCATCCCTCCATCCACCCCATCACTCCATCCCTCCAATCCTCTCGTCCACCCCATCCCCCATCCCTCCATCCCTCCATCCCTCCATCCCCCCATCCCTCCATCCCTCCATCCCTCCATCCCTCCATCCCTCCATCCCTCCATCCCTCCACCCCTCCATCCCCCCATCCCTCCATCCCTCCATCCCTCCAATCCTCCGTCCATCCCTCCATCCCCCCATCCCTCCATCCCCCATCCCTCCATCCCCCCATCCCTCCATCCCTCCATCCCTCCATCCCTCCATCCCCCCACCCCTCCATCCCTCCATCCACCCCACCCCTCCATCCATCCATCCCTCCATCCCTCCATCCCCCTATCCCTCCATCCCCCTATCCCTCCATCCACCCCATCCCCCATCCCTCCACCCCTCCATCCCTCCACCCCTCCATCCCTCCATCCACCCCACCCCTCCATCCCTCCATCCCTCCATCCCACAGACAATGTAACCTTGACCTTAATCGTTCCTAATTGTGACCAACACAGTACCCTCTTCCCTATGTCACCTTTTCCATCTGTCTTCGTCCCCCCCAAACACCCCACTTCACAGTTCCCCCAACACCCATCCCACGGACCATGTGACTTTGACCGTGAGACCTCCCCTCATTGAGAACCAACCCTCCCCTTACCCCATCCCTCTATCCCTCCATCAGCCCATCCCACGGACCATGTGACCTTGACCCTTAGACCAGCCCTAATTGAGACCAACCCCGTCCCTCCATCCCACGCCCCCCCTAAGCACTTATGACCTCTGAACCACAGAGTGTATTCCAACCATGTTCTGTGGACAGCTGACAATCGCCCTCTGAGCTGAACATTCTCAAAGAGGCTTCAACTGAACTGTTGCTGGACTGAAAACTAAGCAGCATGGGTTTTTTTTGTTACTCATTAATGTGTTATTTATGATTTAATGATGTCCCAGCGGGAATCCAATTAAATGGCTCACAAACTATTTATTTTTCCTTAGGGGAACATTTGGCTTGTGACATCATGAGCACTTGGCCTGGCATTTAGCTGTTTCCCATATACGGTAGCTAGTCATAATTACGCAACATGATATCATTTTTTATTTGTTTAAAAAGAAAGACACATGGACATTGTTTTATTTTTTTTGTTTTTCGGTCCGTTTTGAAGTAGGTACTTGCTCAAAGTGCTTTGGTTAGGACACAGAGGGAAGAGACACTGAAAAAGAGATGACGCTTTCATGTGCACGCTACTTCATGTGAATCCTTCATCTCGTTGCACATTGGTCAAATCAAGGAACAGGGACGGAACGGAACGGAAGCCAAATGATAGTGAGACATTATGTTTATATGGTGTTGTTATGCTTTACCATGGAGAGGACATGAACATGACAGAACATCCTGCTCGCTGAGCAGCACACCCAAACCAATCAAGCAAAGAAATGGCACTAAGCACTTCATTTCCACGGCGACAGTGAGGTCAAACAACAGCTGTTAGCTCTGGTGTTTATTTCTCATGAAAAGGCAACTGGGTGGAGGTTTAAATAAATGCTGGCTGTGAGTGACTGTCTAAAAGCCGCAGGAGCGAATAACATTTCTACAAAACACTCTACCCACTTCATCTCAGCTAGCTAAACAAACCTAATGACAGACAGACAGACAAACAGAACAGACAGACAGACAGACAGACAGACAGACAGACAGACCAGGACAGACAGACAGACAGACGTGGATCCATCCAGTCAGTACATTCCCCTCTGCTCCAGTACAAGACCCTAGACACATCAGTAAGACGATACGGACAAATCTACCCACTTCATCTCAGCTAGCTAAACAAACCTAATGACAGACAGACAGACAAACAGAACAGATAGACAGACAAACAGAACAGACAGACAGACAGACAGACAGACAGACAGACAGACAGACAGACAGACAGACAGACAGACAGACAGACAGACAGACGTGGATCCATCCAGTCAGTACATTCCCCTCTGCTCCAGTACAAGACCCTAGACACATCAGTAAGACGATACGAACAAATTCAAATGAACATTTTTAAATGAAATATCCCAGCAATAGTGGGTGAAACAGTCCTCTAGAAACATCCACACTTACTTGCAAATTTGTATTACCGTTTTTAAATATGAGATAAACAAGCACTTTGTGACCTCAGTATTAATTTGGAGCTGAGTGTTCTACCCGGCTCCATATCTATTCTCTATACATATCTCTGGTTCTAACTAATAATTTCATACGTTAATCAACACTTGTCACGCTTGGTATAAAGGGATCGGGAGACAGGCGCAGGAATGCGTAATAGGGTTTTTTATTTACCCAAATTACAGCGTGCCGTGTAAAGGCACGGGGACAAGGACCAAACAAACACGTATACAAAACACAGGGTTGAGACCCAAACAAAGGGATGGCCAGAGCCGACAGCCAGCCAAGAGCCGCCAGAGCCGTCAACCAGCCAGGAGCCACCAGAGCCGTCAGCCAGCCAGGAGCCGCCAGAGCCGCCTGTCACGCCGGCGATGCCGGAATCGCCCTTCACTCTGGAGCATGTAGTACACAGCCATTTAGGGCGCAACCTGGGTCTTCCCACTATCATTGTAACCAGCAGGGGATGTCACGTAGCCGACAGGCAGGTACAAACTAGTGTTCCATTATTAAAGTGACCAGTCTTCCATTATCAAAGTTACCAGTGTTCCATTATTAAAGTGACCAGTGTTCCATTATTAAAGTGACCAGTGTTCCATTATTAAAGTGACCAGTGTTCCATTATTAAAGTGACCAGTGTTCCATTATTAAACTGACTAGTGTTCCATTATTAAAGTGACCAGTGTTCCATTATTAAAGTGACCAGTGTTCCATTATTAAAGTGACCAGTGTTCCATTATTAAAGTGACCTGTGTTCCATTATTAAAGTGACCTGTGTTCCATTATTAAAGTGACCAGTGTTCCATTATTAAAGTGACCAGTGTTCCATTATTAAAGTGACCAGTGTTCCATTATTAAAGTGACCAGTGTTCCATTATTAAAGTGACCAGTGATTCCATGTCTATGTACATAGGGCAGCAGCCTCTAAGGTGCAGGGTTAAGTAACCGGGTAGTAGCAGGTTAAACGAGTAGTTCTTTCAACACTTGCAGGTATAAATTCAGTTTCACATGATAGCCAACTGTAGACACCAACTATGGAAGTCAAATAGAAAACCATAAAAAAGGCAAGATTGAAATAAAAAAAAGGGCATTTCAATTGACTACTAAAGGTTGACTACAACTCTATGTCCATTGGTGTCTGTCACCAGTCCTGCCCATTTGTTACATACATAAACTTACTGTAGGCTTACCTGCCCCACAACTGACCTCAGGTATTGCCAGGTGATGTATTTTTGGATAAAATGACATTGTCACATGGGCAACAGCAACAACAACCACACCAGAATCAAACATATTCTTCAATTTGTCTTTCAGCAGCCACCTTCAGTGTTTCATTGTGTTGTGAACTGTTGGACAGAGCGTGGAGACAAGGCAGAGTATCAGACAACAGATGTTTTAAAGACGTGCTTTTCACACATCAGGATGGGAGAGGTGTTTTGACTGTTTAGATGCGAGACCAAACTAATGGTATTATCGCAATCTAAAGCCAATGGGGGAAAAAAAGCCAATAGCTTTCCATGTGTGATAAGTTAACTAGTAGTGTTCCATGTGTGATAAGTTAACTAGTAGTGTTCCATGTGTGATAAGTTAACTAGTAGTGTTCCATGTGTGATAAGTCAACTAGTAGTGTTCCATGTGTGATAAGTTAACTAGTAGTGTTCCATGTGTGATAAGTTAACTAGTAGCGTTCCATGTGTGATAAGTCAACTAGTAGCGTTCCATGTGTGATAAGTCAACTAGTAGCGTTCCATGTGTGATAAGTTAATTAGTAGCGTTCCATGTGTGACATGTTAACTAGTAGCCTTCCATGTGTGACATGTTAACTAGTAGCCATCCATGTGTGATAAGTTAACTAGTAGCGTTCCATGTGTGATAAGTTAACTAGTAGCGTTCCATGTGTGATAAGTTAACTAGTAGCGTTCCATGTGTGATAAGTTAAGTAGTAGCTTTCCATGTGTGATCAGTTAACTAGTAGCTTTCCATGTGTGATAAGGTAATTAGTAGCGTTCCATGTGTGACATGTTAACTAGTAGCCTTCCATGTGTGATAAGTTAACTAGTAGCGTTCCATGTGTGATAAGTTAACTAGTAGCGTTCCATGTGTGATAAGTTAACTAGTAGCGTGCCATGTGTGACACATTAACTAGTAGGCTTCCATGTGTGATAAGTTAATTAGTAGCGTTCCATGTGTGATAAGTTAATTAGTAGTGTTCCATGTGTGATAAGTTAATTAGTAGCGTTCCATGTGTGATAAGTTAACTAGTAGCGTTCCATGTGTGATAAGTTAATTAGTAGTGTTCCATGTGTGATAAGTTAACTAGTAGTGTTCCATGTGTGATAAGTTAACTAGTAGTGTTCCATGTGTGATAAGTCAACTAGTAGCGTTCCATGTGTGATAAGTTAACTAGTAGCTTTCCATGTGTGATAAGTTAATTAGTAGCGTTCCATGTGTGATAAGTTAACTAGTAGTGTTCCATGTGTGATAAGTCAACTAGTAGCGTTCCATGTGTGATAAGTTAATTAGTAGCGTTCCATGTGTGATAAGTTAATTAGTAGCGTTCCATGTGTGATAAGTTAATTAGTAGCGTTCCATGTGTGATAAGTTAACTAGTAGTGTTCCATGTGTGATAAGTCAACTAGTAGCGTTCCATGTGTGATAAGTTAACTAGTAGCTTTCCATGTGTGATAAGTTAATTAGTAGCGTTCCATGTGTGACATGTTAATTAGTAGTGTTCCATGTGTGACATGTTAACTAGTAGCCTTCCATGTGTGATACGTTAACCAGTAGCGTTCCATGTGTGATAAGTTAACTAGTAGCGTTCCATGTGTGATAAGTTAACTAGTAGCGTTCCATGTGTGATAAGTCAACTAGTAGCGTTCCATGTGTGATAAGTCAACTAGTAGCGTCCCATGTGTGATAAGTTAATTAGTAGCGTTCCATGTGTGACATGTTAACTAGTAGCCTTCCATGTGTGACATGTTAACTAGTAGCCGTCCATGTGTGATAAGTTAACTAGTAGCGTTCCATGTGTGATAAGTTAACTAGTAGCGTTCCATGTGTGATAAGTTAACTAGTAGCGTTCCATGTGTGATAAGTTAAGTAGTAGCTTTCCATGTGTGATCAGTTAACTAGTAGCTTTCCATGTGTGATAAGGTAATTAGTAGCGTTCCATGTGTGACATGTTAACTAGTAGCCTTCCATGTGTGATAAGTTAACTAGTAGCGTTCCATGGGTGATAAGTTAACTAGTAGCGTTCCATGTGTGATAAGTTAACTAGTAGCGTGCCATGTGTGACACATTAACTAGTAGCCTTCCATGTGTGATAAGTTAACTAGTAGCCTCCCATGTGTGACATGTTAACTAGTAGTCTTCCATGTGACACGTTAACTAGTAGCCTTCCATGTGTGATACGTTAACTAGTAGCGTTCCATGTGTGACATGTTAACTAGTAGCCTTCCATGTGTGACATGTTAACTAGTTGCATTCCATGTGTAACACATTAACTAGTAGGCTTCCATGTGACACGTTAACTAGTAGCCTTCCATGTGACATGTTAACTAGTAGCCTTCCATGTGACATGTTAACCCAGTAGCCTTCCATGTGACATGTTAACTAGTAGCCTTCCATGTGACATTCCATGTGAAATGTTAACTAGTAGGCTTCCATTTGTTACACGTTAACTAGTAGCCTTCCATGTGACATGTTAACTAGTAGCCTTCCATGTGACATGTTAACTAGTAGCCTTCCATGTCTATCACGTTAACTAGTAGCCTTCCATGTGACATGTTAACTAGTAGCATTCCATGTGTGACACGTTAACTAGTAGCCTTCCATGTGTGACACGTTAACTAATAGCCTTCCATGTGTGACATGTTAACTAGTAGCCTTCCATGTGTGACATGTTAACTAGTAGCCTTCCATGTGTGACACGTTAACTAGTAGCCTTCCATGTGTGACATGTTAACTAGTAGCCTTCCATGTGACACGTTAACTAGTAGCCTTCCATGTGTGACACGTTAACTAGTAGCCTTCCATGTGTGACACGTTAACTAGTAGCCTTCCATGTGTGACATGTTAACTAGTAGCCTTCCATGTGTGACACGTTAACTAGTAGCCTTCCATGTGACACGTTAACTAGTAGCCTTCCATTTGTGACATGTTAACTAGTAGCCTTCCATGTGACACGTTAACTTGTAGCCTTCCATGTGACATGTTAACTAGTAGCCTCCCATGTGACATGTTAACTAGTAGCCTTCCATGTGACATGTTAACTAGTAGCCTCCCATGTGACATGTTAACTAGTAGCCTTCCATGTGACATGTTAACCCAGTAGCCTTCCATGTGACATGTTAACTAGTAGCCTTCCATGTGACACGTTAACTTGTAGCCTTCCATGTGACATGTTAACTAGTAGCCTCCCATGTGACATGTTAACTAGTAGCCTTCCATGTGACATGTTAACTAGTAGCCTCCCATGTGACATGTTAACTAGTAGCCTCCCATGTGACATGTTAACTAGTAGCCTCCCATGTGACATGTTAACTAGTAGCCTTCCATGTGACATGTTAACCCAGTAGCCTTCCATGTGACATGTTAACTAGTAGCCTTCCATGTGACATTCCATGTGAAATGTTAACTAGTAGGCTTCCATTTGTTACACGTTAACTAGTAGCCTTCCATGTGACATGTTAACTAGTAGCCTTCCATGTGACATGTTAACTAGTAGCCTTCCATGTGACATGTTAACTAGTAGCCTTCCATGTCTAACACGTTAACTAGTAGCCTTCCATGTGACATGTTAACTAGTAGCATTCCATGTGTGACACGTTAACTAGTAGCCTTCCATGTGACACGTTAACTAGTAGCCTTCCATGTGTGACACGTTAACTAGTAGCCTTCCATGTGTGACACGTTAACTAGTAGCCTTCCATGTGTGACATGTTAACTAGTAGCCTTCCATGTGTGACACGTTAACTAGTAGCCTCCCATGTGACACGTTAACTAGTAGCCTTCCATGTGTGACATGTTAACTAGTAGCCTTCCATGTGTGACACGTTAACTAATAGCCTTCCATGTGTGACATGTTAACTAGTAGCCTTCCATGTGTGACACGTTAACTAGTAGCCTTCCATGTGTGACACGTTAACTAGTAGCCTTCCATGTGTGACACGTTAACTAGTAGCCTTCCATGTGACACGTTAACTAGTAGCCTTCCATGTGTGACACGTTAACTAGTAGCCTTCCATGTGTGACACGTTAACTAGTAGCCTTCCATGTGTGACATGTTAACTAGTAGCCTTCCATGTGTGACACGTTAACTAGTCGCCTTCCATGTGACACATTAACTAGTAGCCTTCCATTTGTGACATGTTAACTAGTAGCCTCCCATGTGACACGTTAACTAGTAGCCTTCCATGTGTGACATGTTAACTAGTAGCCTTCCATGTGTGACATGTTAACTAGTAGCCTTCCATGTGTGACATGTTAACTAGTAGCCTACATGGAGTGCACTGCCACCCTGTGGCTCTGATGTCAATGTGATCAACTGTTGGACTAGTAGCCTGGTAAGCGCTGCACTGCCACCCTGTGGCTCTGATGTCAATGTGATCAACAGTTGGACTAGTAGCCTGGTAAGCGCTGCACTGCCACCAGGTGTCTCCTCATTCCTCCACTGATGAAATACAGATTTCTCTCGAACAGTGTGTGTGCAGATGCACAGCTAGGCTATTGACACATTGGGGGTGTCTATATATTTCATCATAGACTGTACATGATCTGAGGAGAGGCACGAATATATCGACTACTTTATGTACAATGGTCTATTTCTAGTCTTGATGACCCAAAGGCAAAGATACATTATGTTCGACTCACCTCGGTCAAATGGAGCAGCTTGGGCAGAGAGCGCACTAGAGGCGCGCAAAACCTTTGAGCTACTTCCTGTGCTATTAACTATTTAATTATTCAAACTAGACACCTTTCATCCCTGCTTAATTAAAAAGACAAAACGTGACTTGTATTATTCAATTTAGAGTAACACTAACTGTTCTCCAACCCTACCCTGTTAGTAGTTTATTCATCAAAATAGTGTGTGTGTGCGCGCAAGAGAGAGAGAGAGAGAGAGAAGGCGTGTGTGTGTGTGTGTGTGTGTGTGCGAGAGAGAGTGTGAGAGAGAGAGAGAGAGAGAGAGAGAGAGAGAGAGAGAGAGAGAGAGGGCGTGTGTGTTTGTGTGTGCGAGAGAGAGTGTGAGAGAGAGAGAGAGAGAGAGAGAGAGAGAGAGAAGGCGTGTGTGTGTGTGTGTGTGCGAGAGAGAGAGAGAGAGAGAGAGAGAGAGAGAGAGAGAGAGAGAGAGAAGGCGTGTGTGTGTGTGTGTGCGAGAGAGAGTGTGAGAGAGAGAGAGAGAGAGAGAGAGAGAGAGAGAGAGAGAGAGAGAGAGAGAGGCAGTCGCTATCCAGGGACCAATCGCTCCTCTGTCCACATCACAGCTACAGGGCTTCAGCACCTAGTCGCCTAGTTTTGTGAGATCCAACCCTGATTTCAATATTTCAACATTTTACTAAAAGCAGTGAGTGCAGTGTCATTAGGGCTCATTTAAAAACAACTAGACACGGAATATACGTGACATTTTCAAAAGAGCTATTACCTTTTAACCCACTGGATAGGCTACCTGGAGACGAAGTTGAGCGCTATCGTTGTGGCTTAGAACAGGTGAACGAAGAGCGACATTATCAAAGACCACCAAGAACAAAACACTGATCAGACACCCGAAGGTAAGGTCCTCTACAGATTCATTTCACAGTGAAAAGAGGTAGTGGGGGTACAGCGACGACGCACGGTCTAATAGTGACACTCCAAATACATAGACTATGACTTTTTGAAAAGTGTTCCCAAAAGTATAAATATTTAATAGTTGGTTAAAAGCCTATAATTGAGCCTCAGGGATCCGCGTATCTGTTTTTAGCAACGCTATTTACACACTAGCGTTGCTAGGAATCAGCTTGCAAAAAAAAACGGAATAGTCTGCCCGAAACTAAATACAAATTCTATTTACTCTGCCCGATTCTGTAGTGCTGGTTCCTTATGCAGGAAGTTATATATTGTTATTTTTTAAGATTTTACCTTTATTTAACTAGGCAAGTCAGTTAAGAACAAATTCTTATTGTCAATGACGGCCAAGGAACAGTGGGTTAAATGCCTGTTCAGGGGCAGAACGACAGATTTGAAGTTGCAACCTTCCGGTTACTAGTCCAACGCTTTACCAACTAGGCTACCTGCTGGTTACTAGTCCAACGCTCTAACCACTAGGCTACCTGTTGGTTACTAGTCCAATGCTCTACCAACTAGGCTACCTGCTGGTTACTAGTCCAACGCTCTACCAACTAGGCTACCTGCTGGTTACTAGTCCAACGCTTTACCAACTAGGCTACCTGCTGGTTACTAGTCCAACGCTCTAACCACTAGGCTACCTGCTGGTTACTAGTCCAACGCTCTACCAACTAGGCTACCTGCTGGTTACTAGTCCAACGCTCTAACCACTAGGCTACCTGCTGGTTACTAGTCCAACGCTCTAACCACTAGGCTACCTGCTGGTTACTAGTCCAACGCTCTAACCACTAGGCTACCCTGCCGCCCCAAATTGAGAAAAAACATCTAATAAAACATAAATTTAAACTGCAATATGTAACTTTTGGGGTGACCCCACCATATTCACATAGAAATGTGAGTTATAAATCTGTCATTCGGTAAATCTGTTCTATGTGCACTATTTCTATGCTTCACATTTTTAAGTTTCATTTTTTGGGGGGTATTTTCCTTTTGGTTTAATTGGTTTGAAAGAGTGATATTCTGTGGAGTGATTTGTCACAGCTTCCCGTTCTATCTTTCTGGGGTTTCGCTGGTTTTGTGTAGAACCACCTGCAACTGGACACAGATATAAGATACGATTTACCCCGAATCGAGAATGAAGACGGTGTCCCCACATTGAGAACCACTGGGTTAACATACATTGAGAACCCCTGGGTTAACATACATTGAGAACCACTGGGTTAACATACATTGAGAACCCCTGGGTTAACATACATTGAGAACCACTGGGTTAACATACATTGAGAACCCCTGGGTTAACATACATTGAGAACCCCTGGGTTAACATACATTGAGAAACCCTGGGTTAACATACATTGAGAACCACTGGGTTAACATACATTGAGAACCCCTGGGTTAACATACATTGAGAACCACTGGGTTAACATACATTGAGAACCCCTGGGTTAACATACATTGAGAACCCCTGGGTTAACATACATTGAGAACCCCTGGGTTAACATACATTGAGAAACCCTGGGTTAACATACATTGAGAACCCCTGGGTTAACATACATTGAGAACCACTGGGTTAACATACATTGAGAACCCCTGGGTTAACATACATTGAGAACCCCTGGGTTAACATACATTGAGAACCCCTGGGTTAACATACATTGAGAACCCCTGGGTTAACATACATTGAGAACCCCTGGGTTAACATACATTGAGAACCCCTGGGTTAACATACATTGAGAACCCCTGGGTTAACATACATTGAGAACCCCTGGGTTAACATACATTGAGAACCCCTGGGTTAACATACATTGAGAACCCCTGGGTTAACATACATTGAGAACCCCTGGGTTAACATATCCATGGGCTTTTGTTTGGTTACTGCCACCGAGACCTTGACTCTCTTTTAGTCTCTGTGTGTGTGTGTGTGTGTGTGTGTGTGTGTGTGTGTGTGTGTGTGTGTGTGTGTGTGTGTGTGTGTGTGTGTGTGTGTGTGTGTGTGTGTGTGTGTGTGTGTGTGTGTGTGTGTGTGTGTGTGTGTGTGTGTCCATGCCTATGTACGTGTTTATACGTGTGATAAGATCTCAACAATTGGCTCTCCATACTTCCTCCCGCCACAAACAATTGACTACCTGTTTTGCTACTTACTCCCTAGTGCCCAACACAAACTCAGTTACATTATTGGCAGAATTGCCAAGAAAATGGTATTACACGAGGGTTATTGAATTAAGGCACATGGAAATACAGAAAGAAGGATGTCTTTCTTACGGCTGAGCAGTGGCTTCATGGCAGGAAACTGAACAGCATTTGCCACCACAACAACACCATCAAGGGAGGAGGTGAGGGCCCTGGGAGAGTGGTGCCAGGAAAATAACCTCTCTCTCTCTCTCAACGTCAACAAAACAAAGGAGCTGATCGTGAACTTCAGGAAAGAGCAGAGGGAGCACACCCCTATCCACATCGAGGGGACCGCAGTGAAGGTGGAAAGCTTCGAGTTCCTCAGCGTACACATTACTGATGATCTTAAATGATTCATCAACACGCACAGTGAGGTGAAGAAGATGCAACAGCGCCTTTTCAACCTCAGGAGGCTGAAGAAATTTGGCTTGGCCCCTAAAATCCTCACAAACTTTTACAGATGCACAATTGAGAGCATCCTGTCGGGCTGTATCACCACCTCATACGGCAACTGCAACACCCGCAACTGCAGGGCTCTCCAGAGGGTGGTGCGGTCTGCCCAACGCATCATCGGGGGCACACTACCTGCCCTTCAGGACACCTATGGCACCCAATGTCACAGGAAGGCCAAAAAGATCATCAAGGACATCAACCACCCGAACCACGACCTGTTGACCCCTCTATCATCCAGAAGGCGAGGTCAGTACAGGTGCCTCAAAGCTGTGACCGAGAGACTGAAAAACAGCTTCTATCTCAAGGCCATCAGACTGTTAAATGGCCATCACTAGCCGGCTTCCACCTGGTTACGCAACCCTGCACCTTAGAGGCTGCTGCCCTATATACATAGACTTGGAATTACTGGCCACTTTAACCTCTACATGATCCCCCCCCCTCATTAGCATGAGGTTGTAAGTAACAAGAACATTTCCCAGGACATAGACATATTTGATATGGGCAGAAAGCTTAAATCCTAGTTAATCTAAGTGCACTGTCCAATTTACAGTAGCTATTACAGTGAAATAATACCATGCTATTGTTTGAGGAGAGTGCACAATTTTGAACTTGAAAATGTATCAATTAACAAATTTGGCGTATTTGGGCAGACTTGATACAACATTTTGAACAGAAATGCAATGGGTCATTGGATCAGTCTAACACGTTGCACATACACTGTTGTCATCTAGTGGCCACAATCGAAATTGCGTCTAACATGGAATAATACATTGTGACCTTTCTCTTGTATTTCAAAGATGATGGAAAAAAAGTTTTCATCTTTCACCAGATCTAATGTGTTATATTCTCCTACATTAATTTCACATTTACACAAACTTCAAAGTGTTTCCTTTAAAATGGCATCAAGAATATGCACAACCTTGCTTCAGGTCCTGAGCTACGGGCAGTTAGATTTGGGTCATTTTAGGCTAAATTTGAAGAAAAAGGGTCTGATCCTTTTTTAAACATCCTTCTTCAACCTGTCCCCTTCCCTTCATCTGATTGAAGTGTATTTAACAAGTGTCATCAAATAGGTGAACTTTCACCTGGATTCACCTGGTCAGCCCATGTCATGGAAAGAGCACGTGTTCCTAATGTTTTGTACACTCAGTGTACATGCATTGCTCCAACTATAACTTGAATTTGAGATTATGTGCCATGAGCCTTTTTAAAGCTTCTATTTTAAGACCAAGAGTTGCCATTGTGATGAGTTTGTCAAACCCATCTAAACAACCGCCAACTTTTTTGAAAATAAGCATCCCTACAGTAGACCAGACTTATTTGAATGCTGTGCCGTGCCATTTCTCTCTGTCCCCGTGAAATTACATTACACTGAGCAGACATTTCATAACCAAATAGATCAAATCAAATTGTATTGGTCGCATACACATATTTAGCAGATGTTATTGCGCATGTAGCGAAATGCTTGTGTTCCTAGCTCCAACAGTGCAGTAATATCTAAAAAAAACAATTCACAACAATATACACTAATCTAAAAGTAAAAGAATACAATTAAGAAATATATAAATTATTGGATCGAGCAATGTCAGAGTGGCATTGACTGAAATACAGTAGAATAGAAAACAGTATATTCATATGAGATGAGTAAAGTGGTGTGTAAACATTATTTAAACATTATTCATGTGACTAGTGTTCCCTTATTAAGGCTTGAACCATGGATTGTGTACATGTGAGTGGGCAAGACAGGGTAGCCCAGTGGTTAGAGCGTTGGACTAGTAGCCGGAAGTTTGCAAGTTCAAACCCCCGAGCTGACAAGGTACAAATCTGTTGTTCTGCCCTTGAACAGGCAGTTAACCCACTGTTCCCAGGCCATCATTGAAAATAAGAATTTGTTCTGACTAGTTAAATAAAGGTAGACAAAAGATTTAAGTGCCATTGAACGGGGTATGGCAGTAGGTGCCAGGCACACAGGTTTGAGTGTGTCAGGAATGGCAACGTTGCTGGGTTTTCACCCTCAACAGTTTCCCATGTGTATCAAGAAGTTGTTCCAAATGTTTTGTATCGTATGTGTGGTGTCTTGTGAGTGAATTTATATGGTGTGTGTGTGTGCGCTGTACTATACTGTGTCCTCTGACCGTTAAAGAGTGTCTCAACTGACATTCCTAAGTGTTATCATGCTGACACGGTGGACTCACTCTATATTTGTTTTTAAAGTCTTATCAATGATTCTCAAAAATGGCTTGGATAAATGCCAGCTTCAGAAATACCTCTAGTACCTCTGGTATAGGCTCT
Source organism: Oncorhynchus masou masou (assembly GCF_036934945.1). Lineage (NCBI taxonomy): Eukaryota > Metazoa > Chordata > Actinopteri > Salmoniformes > Salmonidae > Oncorhynchus > Oncorhynchus masou. The sequence continues at coordinate 8,978,154 of NC_088242.1, forward strand.
GGTATTTTTACATAGAAAAAAGTTGTAAAAATTAACATCTAAGCCATTTTAAACATAAATCAAATCTTTCCATCGGTTGTTTGTGTAAAGTGGGTATATGCTGTTACATTCTGATTACAGGATAATGTTTTCTGTTTGCTCTTGACTCATGTTTACCTGCTTGGGTGTTTCAAGAGTGACTCTTTAATTTATGACAACAACACTGGTTTCTCTCTTCTCCCTCTTAAGAACCTTCTCATATGCCAACCTACTGAGTCTTTCCTTCTATCTCTGTGTCAACAGGTGCTGTCCAACTCCATGGACCACACACTCCAGAGACTTCATCTCCTAGTCCCGACCGTCATCACTCTCTGGTCTTTCCCCGTCTCGATGGCTGCCAGTGTGACCCCAAGTGGGTGTGGCTCCAACGTACGCTCCCTGTACTACAGCCTGTGTGACCTCAGTGCTGTATGGGGCATCGTGCTGGAAGCGTTGGCGGCGGCCGGCGTGCTGGTCTCCATCGTCCTCTTCATCGTCCTCCTGGCCAGCCTGCCCTTTATCACAGACAAGAAAAGGATGTGCTCCGTGGGCCTCCATGCCTGCTTCCTGATCTGTACCCTGGGCCTCTTCTGCCTCACCTTCGCCTTCATCGTAGGGAAAGACTTCGCCACCTGTGCTTCGCGACGCTTCCTCTTCGGGGTGCTGTTCGCCGGGTGCTTCGCGTGTCTTCTCATGCAGTGTGTGAAGCTGAACCTCCTGGCCCGCAGGGGAGATCGGGGGCCCCGGGCCTCGGTGCTGTGTCTGGGAGCCCTGGGACTCTGGCTGGTGGAGGTGGTCATCAACACGGAGTGGCTGATCATCACTGTGGTTCGATATCCTCTCATGGTACTCAACGCTACAGGGATAGCACTTGGCACAGCCACAGACGTGCCTTGTAACATTGCCAACCTGGACTTTGTCATGGCGCTGATCTACGTATTGAATCTTCTCCTAGCTGTCATAGTGGCTTCCTTACCCACATTGTGCGGGAAATACAAACAGTGGCGGAAGGAGGGAGCCTTCATCCTCGTCACGGGTCTCCTCTCTGTGTTCATCTGGGTGGCCTGGATCACCATGTACGTCTGGGGGAACCTGAGGACCGGCAGACCCAGCTGGGATGACCCTACCCTGGCCATCGCCCTGGTCAGCAACGCCTGGGTGTTCCTGATCCTCTACACCATCCCAGAGATATGTTCTCTGACCGGGGAAGAGGAGGGGGGCGCGCCAGGGTTCGGAGAGGACCTGAGCAGAGGTGTGGGCTATGAGAATATCCTGAGGGAGCAAGGAGCCCAGAGCATGTTTATGGAGAACAAGGCTTTCTCTATGGATGAGCCCAACTTCGGTATGTAGCCACACACACACACAGTACCGTACACATACACACACACATACTGTACCGTACACACACACACACTGTAACGTGTACACACACACACACATACTGTACAGCACACACACACAAACACACACACTCTTGGTGACCCACATAAATGACCTGGCTTCACTAATAAGTACACTTCACTAGATACCAGGATGTTTTCTCCACTTGCTAGCACATTACAGTTAATATGTCTAATATATCTAATATATCTAATATATCTGGCATATTATATACAGTTAATATATCTAATATATCTAATATATCTAATATATCTGGCACATTACATACAGTTAATATGTCTAATATATCTAATATATCTAATATATCTGGCATATTATATACAGTTAATATATCTAATATATCTAATATATCTGGCACATTACATACAGTTAATATGTCTAATATATCTAATATATCTAATATATCTGGCATATTATATACAGTTAATATATCTAATATATCTAATATATCTGGCACATTACATACAGTTAATATGTCTAATATATCTAATATATCTAATATATCTGGCACATTACAGTTAATATGTCTAATATATCTAATATATCTAATATATCTGGCATATTATATACAGTTAATATATCTAATATATCTAATATATCTAATATATCTAATATATCTGGCACATTACATACAGTTAATATGTCTAATATATCTAATATATCTAATATATCTGGCACATTACATACAGTTAATATACCTAATATATCTAATATATCTAATATATCTAATATATCTGGCACATTACATACAGTTAATATACCTAATATATCTAATATATCTAATATATCTGGCACATTACATACAGTTAATATATCTAATACATCTAATATATCTAATATATCTGGCACATTACATACAGTTAATATATCTAATACATCTAATATATCTGGCACATTACATACAGTTAATATATCTAATATATCTAATATATCTGGCGCATTACATACATCTAATATATCTAAAATATCTAACACATTTAATACATCTAAAATATCTAATATATCTAACACACTTAACCATTAGAAAGGGGAGGTTCAGCAGGTTCAGGAGGGTATGTGGCTTGTCAGCAGGTTCAGGAGGGTATGGGGCTTGTCAGCAGGTTCAGGAGGGTATGGGGCTTGTCAGCAGGTTCAGGAGGGTATGGGGCTTGTCAGCAGGTTCAGGAGGGTATGGGGCTTGTCAGCAGGTTCAGGAGGGTATGGGGCTTGTCAGCAGGTTCAGGAAGGTATGGGGCTTGTCAGCAGGTTCACGAGGGTATGGGGCTTGTCAGCAGGTTCGGGAAGGTATGGGGCTTGTCAGCAGGTTCAGGAAGGTATGGGGCTTGTCAGCAGTTTCAGGAAGGTATGGGGCTTGTCAGCAGGTTCAGGAGGGTATGGGGCTTGTCAGCAGGTTCAGGAAGGTATGGGGCTTGTCAGCAGGTTCAGGAGGGTATGGGGCTTGTCAGCAGGTTCAGGAGGGTATGGGGCTTGTCAGCAGGTTCAGGAAGGTATGGGGCTTGTCAGCAGGTTCAGGAGGGTATGGGGCTTGTCAGCAGGTTCAGGAAGGTATGGGGCTTGTCAGCAGGTTCAGGAGGGTATGGGGCTTGTCAGCAGGTTCAGGAGGGTATGGGGCTTGTCAGCAGGTTCAGGAGGGTATGGGGCTTGTCAGCAGGTTCAGGAGGGTATGGGGCTTGTCAGCAGGTTCAGGAGGGTATGGGGCTTTCGTACGTATAGTCAGATAGTCAGTGAATGAAATGACATTGTTGTCTACATGTAACAATCTGCACGCTCTGCAGTTTATTTGTTCATATTTCAATGTACTTTTCTCTCAATGACACCTGAGTCTGAAATAAAATATCTTCCAAAACAGTAAGTTGAAAATAAACTGCGAGATGGATAAGAAAAGCTCAATGAATATCATTGAAACAGTACTGAATTTCACATCCAGTATACAGTACAATCTGCATACCTTAAAGAATTTGATATGCTGACGTGGTTTTTATCCTATTGGCGACCAGAATCTGATCTCGCAGGCTGCAGCAGAGCCAGACAGGACACTGTGTCTCCTCTCCCCTCCCCTCCCCTCCCCTCCCACTCCATCTCTTTGATGCTGCTCCACCTGCCCTCGGCTTGCCCTGGCCTCACCTCATCACAACCAAACGGCACCCTGTTTCCTATATAGGGCACTACATTTGACCAAAGGCACTGGTCAAAAGTAGTTCACTTTATAGGGAATAGAGGGCCATTTGGGATGCAGGCAATGGTTTAGGTCAGAGTGCGAGGGAGGGATAATAGCACGTGTTAATGTGGATGGCGCCTCATGAGTTAGCAGCTCTGTCCTGACTGAGGTTAACCTACTGTATGTCCTGGTCTGTTGAGATCGGCTGGCACCAGGTGATTCGTCTCAAGACAGACAGGTTAGATTTGATTTGATTTTGCTTCCCACAATGTACAAATGTTCAGGCACGTTGCCCAAGGTCTGGGAACATATCAATACAATATTAGAACACATACAGTGTTTAGTCAGTTTATACTGAGTGGAGAATCATGTTTGATAAAAATAAAAGGAACAAAAATATAATGAGCCCTCTGCTATCTGGCCTCTGACACATCAGTTGCCATATCAAACTAATAATGAAGTGAGAACAGAGAATGTTTTGACAAAAAATAACCCTTCCATATTTGGCGATTTAACTATTAAATATTAACAGGAAAATTATGTTTGTTATTAAAACTAATCAACCTTTTCTGGGAGAGACTAAGAAACGAAGGATATCTGTCCTGATGAGAGAGAGCTATGAAACCAGAAAAGTCCTTCATTGGGGTGGCAGGGTAGCCTAGTGGTTAGAGCGTTGGACTAGTAACCAGAAGGTTGCGAGTTCAAACCCCCGAGCTGACAAGGTACAAATCTGTCGTTCTGCCCCTGAACAGGCAGTTAACCCACTGTTCCTAGGCTGTCATTGAAAATAAGAATTTGTTCTTAACTGACTTGCCTGGTTAAATAAAGGTAAAAAAAATATATATATTGTCTCTGTATATCCTGAGGACTTATGTAAACATTTAACCAACCAAATCCTCTCTCTCTCCCACACACATATATTCCATTCCAGGTGACCCAATGGGATTTAGATGTCCAGGACAAAACAGTGACCTAACCAGTATACCATGCATACATAACACTGACACATACACACACAAACACACACTCGTCAGCTTGCCCCAACATCACTGTTTGTGTTTGCGTTACCGTGCCATTACCGTCTCAATAGCAAACCAGGTGTGGCAACAGTGTCATGGTCGGCAGATATTTCACAGGGAGGACCAGGAAATTCCACCTGGGGGGAAAACAAAAATGTCTCTCACATGAACCAAGCATTATCCATCCTACCTTTATAGAGGACTGCACATTTGACTGCACAGCGGAGATAATAGATGTAAGCGCCTGCGTCTGCTGTTTATGATCTTGTCATGATGGTTGGATAGAACAAGCTACTATGACTGGTTGCTTGGGAACACTGAATACCCAGTGGATACTGCTCGAATGCGCCCGTGAATGTCTGACTACGTGGATTTGATTGAGATTTCGGATTTGAAAACGTGATGATGTAATGAAAGTGTCCCGACATAAACACTGAGTGTGCGAAACATTAGCAACGCCTTCCTGATATTGAGTTGCAACCCCTTTTGCCCTCAGAACAGCCTCAGTTCGTCGGGGTCATGGACTCTGCACGTGTCGAAAGCGGTTCACAGGGATGCTGGCCCATGTTGACCCAAATGCTTACCACGGTTTTGCCAAGTTGGCTGGACGTCCTTTGGGTGGTGGGCCATTGTTGATACACACGGGAAGCTGTTGAGTGTGGAAAACCATACCCCGTTCAAAGGCACTTAAATATTTTGTCTTGTCCATTCACCCCCTGAAAGACACATATCCACACAATCCATGTCTCAACTGTCTCAAGGCTTAAAAATCCTTCTACAACCCGTCTCCTCCCCTTCATCTACACTGATTTTGAAGTGGATTTAACAAGTGTCATCAATAAGGGATCATATCTTTCACCTGGATTCACCTGGGTCAGTCTATGTCATTGAAAGACACTCCGTGTGTGATTGGGATCTAATGTTGTCGAATGTTTTCCCTCGCAGGTCCCAAAGTTGTGTCTCCATACAGCGGCTATAGTGGTCAGAGCCACCATTCTGTCTACCAGCCCACTGAGCTGGCTCTCATCAGCAGGGGAATGGGGAATGTGAGTACTGGCCATCAATTGTTTGTCCATGCACACACACATGTACGGGCGCGACACACACACACACTGCCAAAGGTTATTGTTGTTGTGTTTTTCGATTATTTCATTAAAAGAAAGAGGGATCTTTATTCATATCCATTGTGTTTAAATATTCTTCCGTTCTCTTTCGTATGGATCATGACGAGCATGTTGTGTTCCTTGTGTATCTCTGGTCGCAGCAGGAAATGTCTCACATCCCCCGAGCCTCCACCAACAACAGCTCCGTGGCCTACAGCGGAGGCAGTATCCTGTCGGGTCGCACCGACAAGACAGCAGACACACAGACCCAGCAGGGCCACAATGTAAGTGGAGATAGAAAGACCCTGTGATGCGTTCCAAAATGGCACCCTATTCCCTTCGTAGTGCTACTTCTGACCAGAGCCCTGGACAAAAGTAGTGCACTAAATAGGGAATAGGGTGCCATTGACCATGGGGCTCTGGACAAAAGTAGTGCACTAAATAGGGAATAGGGTGCCATTGACCATGGGGCTCTGGACAAAAGTAGTGCACTAAATAGGGAATAGGGTGCCATTTGGAACTCGTACCCGCTGTCCTCTGACATATTCTCCTCACCTCTCTCCCTGTCCGTTCTCCTGTGGAAAATACAGTCCTCGTCTCACTCTCTTAGCATGGGGGGGGGGGGGGTATTTTGGCTACAAAGGTGGATACTGTATACAGTAAACACACACAATCACAATGCATTCCTTCTCGGTCTCTGTTTCACCTTGACAAGCCTGTCACTTAAGTTTCTTCCTGGTCTTGTTCTGTCGTCTTGTCTTATTGGACGGTTTCTATCTCTACAGGAAATATGTTGTTGTTTTTTGTCCATCCATCTGTTTCTCTCATTGCTTTGGATCAGTCGTCTCTTTTCACTTCATTCTTCCTGTGGGTCTCTGACTTTTTCCCGGCGTTAAAGGCTTTTCCTTTGACCTTCTTTCAGTTCAGTTTTCCCCCAGCACTGTCATTACACTATGCCTCTTTATATCTGTTTTCCCCCCAGCACTGTCATTACACTCTGCCTATTTCTATCAGTTTCCCCCAGCACTGTCATTACACTATGCCTATTTATATCTGTTTTCCCCAGCACTGTCATTACACTATGCCTATTTATATCTGTTTTCCCCAGCACTGTCATTACACTATGCCTATTTATATCTGTTTCCCCCAGCACTGTCATTACACTATGCCTATTTATATCTGTTTTCCCCAGCACTGTCATTACACTATGCCTATTTATATCTGTTTTCCCCCAGCACTGTCATTACACTATGCCTATTTATATCTGTTTTCCCCCAGCACTGTCATTACACTATGCCTATTTATATCTGTTTTCCCCCCAGCACTGTCATTACACTATGCCTCTTTATATCTGTTTTCCCCCCAGCACTGTCATTACACTATGCCTCTTTATATCTGTTTTCCCCCCAGCACTGTCATTACACTATGCCTCTTTATATCTGTTTTCCCCCCAGCACTGTCATTACACTATGCCTATTTATATCTGTTTTCCCCCCAGCACTGTCATTACACTATGCCTATTTATATCTGTTTTCCCCCCAGCACTGTCATTACACTATGCCTATTTATATCTGTTTTCCCCCAGCACTGTCATTACACTATGCCTCTTTATATCTGTTTTCCCCCCAGCACTGTCATTACACTATGCCTATTTATATCTGTTTTCCCCCAGCACTGTCATTACACTATGCCTATTTATATCTGTTTTCCCCCAGCACTGTCATTACACTATGCCTATTTATATCTGTTTTCCCCAGCACTGTCATTACACTATGCCTATTTATATCTGTTTTCCCCAGCACTGTCATTACACTATGCCTCTTTATATCTGTTTTCCCCCAGCACTGTCATTACACTATGCCTATTTATATCTGTTTTCCCCCAGCACTGTCATTACACTATGCCTATTTATATCTGTTTTCCCCCCATCACTGTCATTACACTATGCCTATTTATATCTGTTTTCCCCAGCACTGTCATTACACTATGCCTCTTTATATCTGTTTTCCCCAGCACTGTCATTACACTATGCCTATTTATATCTGTTTTCCCCCCATCACTGTCATTACACTATGCCTATTTATATCTGTTTTCCCCAGCACTGTCATTACACTATGCCTCTTTATATCTGTTTTCCCCCCATCACTGTCATTACACTATGCCTATTTATATCTGTTTTCCCCAGCACTGTCATTACACTATGCCTCTTTATATCTGTTTTCCCCAGCACTGTCATTACACTATGCCTCTTTATATCTGTTTTCCCCAGCACTGTCATTACACTATGCCTATTTCTATCTGTTTTCCCCCCATCACTGTCATTACACTATGCCTATTTATATCTGTTTTCCCCAGCACTGTCATTACACTATGCCTATTTATATCTGTTTTCCCCAGCACTGTCATTACACTATGCCTATTTCTATCAGTTTTCCCCCAGCACTGTCATTACACTATGCCTATTTATATCTGTTTTCCCCAGCACTGTCATTACACTATGCCTATTTATATCTGTTTTCCCCCCCTCACTGTCATTACACTATGCCTATTTATATCTGTTTTCCCCCAGCACTGTCATTACACTATGCCTATTTATATCTGTTTTCCCCAGCACTGTCATTACACTATGCCTATTTATATCTGTTTTCCCCAGCACTGTCATTACACTATGCCTCTTTATATCTGTTTTCCCCAGCACTGTCATTACACTATGCCTATTTATATCTGTTTTCCCCAGCACTGTCATTACACTATGCCTATTTATATCTGTTTTCCCCAGCACTGTCATTACACTATGCCTATTTATATCTGTTTTCCCCAGCACTGTCATTACACTATGCCTATTTATATCTGTTTTCCCCAGCACTGTCATTACACTATGCCTATTTATATCTGTTTTCCCCCAGCACTGTCATTACACTATGCCTATTTATATCTGTTTTCCCCCAGCACTGTCATTACACTATGCCTATTTATATCTGTTTTCCCCAGCACTGTCATTACACTATGCCTATTTATATCTGTTTTCCCCCAGCACTGTCATTACACTATGCCTATTTATATCTGTTTTTTAACAATATCTCTCCATCTGTTTCTGTTTTCAGGGGAATGGACAGCAGAAGACATCCCAGTGGTGAACACAGACGACTTCACACCTCTCTCCTCAAGACATATTTATTGCTACAGTTTCCTCATGTTGACTCTATTTTGCTGTTGTCCATTGCATCCTTGATATGAGCTGGTTTTAACGGGACCCATCACAATGAGGCCAACTTGAACTCTGACCTATCAGCCTATCAGACTCAAGAGGTGATGTTTTAGGTGAACGACACAAACAGTTTGCCCTTTGTAAAACCCCTAAAGATTGGACAGTCCTGGGTACGACATAACCCTCTATCGATAGATGGACAGTGTCCTACAGGTCTGTCTGCCCCTGTTCCAGTCCCTTCCCCGTCTGTCTGTCTGACAGAAGTCAAAGCAACCCACAGAGAGCAGAAGCCCATGGCGTTGGGAGAGAACAATACCTTTTGCAGAGGTCACCTCTGACTATGAGCTGAGCTCTCCGCTGGACACCCTGTGACAGATGAAATGTGAGCATGCTAACAGCATGGAATACTAGTCTCACTCTCTCTTAGCATGTGGGGGTGTATTTAGGCTACAAAGATAGATATACATACACACACACACACACACACACACACACAATAGTCACATACACAGTAGTCACGTGGAAGTGCAGCCAACAACAGGATCAGTCAAGCGAGGGGGGCAACTGGTGTGATGGGATAAACCTGTCATCCCAGTGTTCTCAGAAGAGGAACCCCTTAACAGTGGAACATTCCATACCTGGAACACCCTCTGTGGTTCCATGGAATCTTGGAAAAGGTCTCTTCTGTCACTGGGGATAGCTACCTAACACTAATGCACTCATGTATAGGTTTAGCATACAGAAAGCGTGCACTTTCGAGCTTTCAATTGAAGTAAGTGTCGATATTATTATGTCAATGTTTAGTGCCTGGCTTGTGAATGGGTATCACTTCCAGAAAGTTAAAATTGCTATTTCAATTTGTGGCTAAAGATTGTTGAATGACCTAATGGTAATGCCATGCCAATGAATGGCTTATCACTACATATGTACGGAATCACTTGTTGTATGAATTGTTGTATGAATTTGGAAATATGATATTTAAGACATAGCTATTACTTTTCTTGTAATCAGTTTTGAGCCAACACCTGTAAATGAAATCCTGAATGTTCAAATTAATATGATGTTGATGTTGTAAAGCAACCGTGAGTGAATTGATTGGTTGAAATAAACTGTATCAACAGCCATTGATGTCTGAAAGAAAAATGAAAATCTAAATAAACATTTAATGGTGAAGTACATACAGTCCAGAGAATCTGTCATAATAAATCAATATTATACCTAATACTGTTATTTACCCTAATACTGTTAATACCTAATACTGTTAATACCTAATACTGTTATTTACCCTGATACTATTAATACCTAATACTATTAATACCTAATACTATTAATACCTAATACTATTAATACCTAATACTGTTATTACCAAATAATGTTAATACCTAATACTGTTATTACCAAATAATGTTAATACCTAATACTATTAATACCAAATACTGTTATTTACCCTGATACTATTAATACCTAATACTATTAATACCAAATACTGTTATTTACCCTGATACTATTAATACCTAATACTATTAATACCTAATACTATTAATACCTAATACTGTTATTTACCCTGATACTATTAATACCTAATACTGTTAATACCAAATACTATTAATACCTAATACTATTAATACCTAATACTATTAATACCTAATACTGTTATTTACCCTGATACTATTAATACATAATACTATTAATACATAATACTATTAATACCTAATACTATTAATACCTAATACTATTAATACCTAATACTGTTATTTACCCTGATACTATTAATACCTAATACTATTAATACCTAATACTGTTAATACCAAATACTATTAATACCTAATACTGTTAATACCAAATACTGTTATTTACCCTGATACTATTAATACCTAATACTATTAATACCTAATACTATTAATACCTAATACTATTAATACCTAATACTGTTATTACCAAATAATGTTAATACCTAATACTAAATACCTAATAAAACGTGTTCAATTAGTGTTCAATTGGGTTGAGATCTGGTGGCTGAGACGTCCATGGCATATGGTTTACATCATCTTCGTGCTCATCAAAACATTCATTGACCACTCGTTCCCTGGGAATGGGGGCATTGTCATCCTGGAAGAGAACACTCCCATCTGGATAGAAATGATTCACCATAGATTAAAGGTGATCACTCAGACTGGCTGTGTATTTATTGACACTTACCTTGCCCTCTAAGGGATTGAATGGACCTCACACTATAACAGAGCCACCAGAACACTAACTCTCTCTCTCTACCTCTCTCTACCTCTACCTCTCTCTACCTCTCTCTACCTCTTCCTCTACCTCTCTCTACCTCTCTCTACTCTCTCTCTCTCTCTCTCTCTCTCTCTCTCTCTCTCTCTCTCTCTCTCTCTCTCTCTCACACACATACTTTCCATAGCCACCTGTGATAAGGGCCTCTGTGGAACTCCCCTCAGGGTCTCTGCTTCAGAGTGAGCATGCCTTCTAAATGGCCCCCTATTCCCTATATAGTGCACTTTTTCACATTTTGCCCGGAGTCTTCATGTGCTAGAAGGCTCCAACATCAGGTCAGTTAAGGCATAACAACACAGGGAGACTTAAAACTACCTGTTTTTAAGTTGTGTTTAAATGGAGAGTGGTATAGTGAGATTGCTAAAAAAGGATGTAGGGCAGTGTGTTGCGTTCACTGCCAAGAAAGTGCTTTTGTTTGTAAGAGAGCCGGCCTCTGTTGGCTTTCGCTCCCCTCATTTGTTTTGCCTGTAATTTTACTAAACCATAAATCTCCCACGAAGGGCCGGTGTGTATTTGAATAGAACAGATAAGTTCATGTACTGCACAGTCAGGTAGTTGCTAGTCTCTTGTTATAGACTGTTAATATTATCGAGTAACTGGGACAGTGTATTGGAAATGTGGTTATGTTTGATTGGGTTGTTGTGGAAGAGGATAACATAAATTTGTTATTGTACACACAAAAAATGACAGAAGAATTGTTTGGGAGAAGGTCATTTCTGCAGCATTATTTTCTCGGTGTGTATTACCGATACCCAAACGGTCTGATCCACCGGTGGAGAGAGAGGATTGGAAAAGCAGTCATGGTTATTTTCATAATAGCGTGTCATTGCATAATGTACCGTACCGTACGTGGTCATAGCGATGTGTCCGTTAAACAGACTGGTATTAGATGGATGGAACGATACCGATCATCAAAGGGGATGGAAATAATGAATCTTGGTTTGTATAATCCTTTTTCTGCCTTTGATATGAAAGATACCATACGTCTATCCATAGTCCTCTCCCTGGTTATATTATGACAACATAAGAGAGGCCAAAAGTAAGACAGGATATAGTATAGTACTGGTTTATGGTCCAGAATATCCACGTGTGAGTTGATATACAAAATAGGGTTCTGAAGGGGTTCTCCGTGGAGGGATCGGTTTCAACCAAGAATCCTTTTCATCTGAAGAACCTTTTTGGATAACCAGGGTTCTTTAAAAAAGGCAAAGGGTTCTACCTAGAATCTTTAACATCCTAAGAACCCTTTTTTGGAAGAAAGGGTTCTTTGATCATTCTTTGGAAGGCAAGAAGGGTTCTATGTATTTTTTATTGTTTTTTTAAATAGTGCCTGAACATTAGTGTTAACCTCAGTGTTTCAACTTTAACATCAGGAGTTGAGTACTCTGGTCAGTTTAAAAAGATAGGTGTGAGAATGTTTTAAACTGTACCTGTATGGGAATATTTGTGAATATGTCTCGTATTCCCTTAATCATTTTACATATACAGTACTGACAGTACTAGTTGATTTCTTTGCATGATTTTCTGGGATTTTATTGAGCAGTGTATGATAGAAGGGCGTACGAGTGAACCAGAAGTGTACACAGTAAATTGACCAGTTTTACACTGTAAGATTTTTCAGTGTAACATATTTTGATGTAGGAGTTGGTGTAAAAGTGGTGTAAAAGAACCCCCGTGTTGATGTTAATACCCAGAGTTGAGAGTGATTGAGTAAAACACTCAGCCATGCCCCAGTTGTTTACCTGTTATCCTTGGCAGTGTCAATGGAGAAATGTGAGTATCTGGGATGGGCTACTTGTGTCTGAACCACCCCATATGGGGCCATAGTCTCAGGTCTAGAAAGGATAAGGATAGACTGAGAGGAGGGTATGAATGGGTTTGAATGTGTTGTCTGTCCTCTGTCCTCGTCCCCATGTCAACATGGCATAAACTGACTTCTACTCTGCTGCCTCCTCATTCTTGAAACCATGGAAACTAAAACCAATCAACATAAACCTTAAAGTATGGTAGCACCTTCACTCACTCACTCACTCACTCACTCACTCACTCACTCACTCACTCACTCACTCACACACACATACACACTCACTCAATCTCTCACACTCACCACTCCGACTTGACAAGCACTTTCACCCCACCCCAGCCCCATTAAAACCAAGGCTTGTATTTCACTGTCCCTCAATTACCTCCTGGTTTACTTTGCACCTCTTACTGGCAAGAATGTATTTCCGGTACTTTGCTAAAAGCTCCCTAGAATTAAGTAAATAATCGTCCAATTATCACCATCAAAGTAAAACTAGCAGTGCTCAAGGGCACTTGAATTGCTTGGAACATATTAACGCACTCTCATATAATAAGGGTTTGGTTAGAGTACATTACAGTTTTGTTCCCTGCGGTACACAAAGGTCAAAGGGTACACTTCACATGTACACATATGAACTCACGCGGTACAGTTTGGTACCTTGTAGTTATAATGGGACATTTATTTTTTTACCCAGAGTATCATATGCCAGCTGAGTCTAAATGCTTAAATGGTGGTGGTGAACATGTGCCCCTGTTAGGGCGAAGGAGAAGTTTCATTGCGTTGGTTATCAACTGCTCAGCGCAAACAGAGAGGAAATCTGAGAAACAGGCATCATTGTGAGTGAGGCTGAGTATTCTTTGGGACACAGGAATTTTACAGTAGAGGCATTACAAAGAATCTTGTCGATAAATGTTCTGTCCTCACAGGCTCCTGAGACTGTCGATTAAGGTCACATTGTGAAATCATGTGATTTCCGTAAGGTGATGTAACGTGATAAGCTTTGTCATTCTCATCTTTGATGGGCAGAGAGGATGGTGTTATGACTTCCAACGAAGTCGGTCCCTCTCCTTGTTCGTTCGGCGGTCGACGTCACCGGCTTTCGAGCCACCGCCGATCCACTTTTCATTTTCCATTTGTTTTGTCTTTGTCTTAATCACACCTGGCTTCACTCAACCAATTACTGGTTTATTATTTAACCCTCTTTTCCCCATGTTGTATTTGTGAGTGATTGTTATCTGTTACGTGGATGATTGTCAGGCGCTGCACTTGTGTTTTACACTGTATTTTTGACACTTGTATGTGTTATGTTCTGTCGTTAGTTAACCGGTATTAAAGTGCGCCTGTTTATTATACTCTGCTCTCCTGCACTTGACTTCGCCTCCCATACACACGCCTAACAGATGGACAACCGGATATTTCAAAGAGGATCCAATGTAAGGGTTATAAAAACCCATTATGTGACACATGTACAGAAACAATAGCTGATATATCATGTAAGAGCAGGGAGGTTGAATACAGAGCTGTGGTTCCTTGTCTCAGCGCCGCCCACACATGATGACTCTGTTACACAATGGATGCATCTCAAATGATACCATAGTCACTATAGAGTGGAATGCACTAGTCCCTTCCAGGCCAGCCTCCCTTCAGCCAGCCTCAAGCCCATCTCCTACATATTGGAAAGAGGAGTCTCCTACATATTGGAGAGAGGAGTCTCCTTTCATATTGCCAAGAGGAGTCGCCTACATATTGTAAAGAGGAGTCTCCTACATATTGTAAAGAGGAGTCTCCTACATATTGTAAAGAGGAGTCTTCTACATATTGTAAAGAGGAGTCTCCTACATATTGTAAAGATGAGTCTCCTACATATTGTAAAGAGGAGTCTCCTCCATATTGTAAAGAGTAGTCTCCTACATATTGTAAAGAGGAGTCTCCTACATATTGTAAAGAGGAGTCTCCTACATATTGTAAAGAGGGGTCTCCTACATATTGTAAAGAGGAGTCTCCTACATATTGTAAAGAGGAGTCTCCTACATATTGTAAAGAGGAGTCTCCTACATATTGTAAAGAGAAGTCTCCTACATATTGTAAAGAGGAGTCTTCTACATATTGTAAAGAGGAGTCTCATACATATTGTAAAGAGGGGTCTCCTACATATTGTAAAGAGGAGTCTCCTACATATTGTAAAGTGGAGTCTCCTACATATTGTAAAGAAGAGTCTCCTACATATTGTAAAGAGGAGTCTCCTACATATTGTAAAGAGGAGTCTCCTACATATTGTAAAGAGGAGTCTTCTACATATTGTAAAGAGGAGTCTCCTACATATTGTAAAGAGGAGTCTCCTACATATTGTAAAGAGGAGTCTCCTCCATATTGTAAAGAGTAGTCTCCTACATATTGTAAAGAGGAGTCTCCTGCATATTGTAAAGAGGAGTCTCCTACATATTGTAAAGAGGAGTCTCCTACATATTGTAAAGAGGAGTCTCCTACATATTGTAAAGAGGAGTCTCCTACATATTGTAAAGAGGAGTCTCCTACATATTGTAAAGAGGAGTCTCCTACATATTGTAAAGAGGAGTCTCCTACATATTGTAAAGAGGAGTCTCCTACATATTGTAAAGAGGAGTCTCCTAACATATTGCCAAGAGGCGTCCCCTACACTGTCAAGAGGATTAACGCATTTCTAGTAAAAAAATCTACACTTGAGATTAGACCATAAACTCAGAGGAAGAGAGAGGGAACCTTAGGAATCAATGTGAAAAACCCCTGTCTGTGAACACAAGGTCACAGAAGTCATATCGATACAGTAGTGTTCCACGTCATTCTGTGGTCAGAGTATTCAGAGAGGCATCTCTACCCTCATTTAATCTGTGTTCTATGTCCATTGAGGTGGCAGAGATGTCACACGATTGTTTGCCCTTCCCAAACAGAGCATTGTTGATTGTATTAACAACATCGTAAAGCGGCAATCAGCAGTTGAAATAATAACAAAGGCCATCTTTCCGTAAAAAGCTGAGGGACGGGGCTTTAGAAATGTTACCACTCTAAAATTCATAGACAGATCTATGGATACAAGGACTAACCGTCTATGATATCAAAATTATAGTTTTAACCTGGTTGAGGTTATATAGTGTTTGTTTACAAGTACACACATTGGAGTAAAACATGCATATTTTAAGTTCTGATGGGGTACAACAGTTGAACTAAAGCTCATGAGGAGATTCCCGTCTCCCTCATTAGCTTTAAGAACCAGCTGTCAGAGCAGCTCACAGCACCTGTTCATAGCCCATCTTTATTTGACTAGGCAAGTCAGTTAAGAACAAATTCTTATATTCAATGACAGCCTAAGAACAGTGGGTTAACTGCCTGTTCAAGGGCAGAACGACAGATTTGTACCTTGGGGGTTTGAACTTGCAACCTTCCGGTTACTAGTCCAACGCTCTAACCACTAGGCTACCCTGCCTCCCCAGCTCTATCTACCTCATCACCATATTATTTATCTTAATCCTTTGCACCCCAGTATCTCTACTTGGACATCCATCTTTTGCACATCTACCATTCCAGTGTTTAATTGCTGTATTGTAATTACTTCGCCACTATGGCCTATTTATTGCCTTAACTCCCTTATTTGATCTAATTTGCACTAACTGTATATAGACTTTTTTTTCTTTTTTTTCTACTGTATGTTTTGTTCATTCCATGTGTAACTCTGTGTTGTTGTATGTGTCGAACTGCTTTGCTTTATCTTGGCCAGGTCGCAGTTGCAAATGAGAACTTGTTCTCAACTAGCCTACCTGGTTATATAAAGCTGAATAAAATAAAAAATAAAAAATGAGGCATTTCTAAGTTATATTCTTCAAAAATGCATGTAGAAACTGCAGATTGCCCCTTTAAGGCTTACACCTTGAATTGCAGCTTTAAGGCTTTGTCAAACACCTTGAACTGCCCCTTTAAGGCTTTGTCATACACCTTGAATTGCCCCTTTAAGGCTTTGTCAAACACCTTGAACTGCCCCTTTAAGGCTTTGTCAAACACCTTGATTGATAGGTGGTATGACTTTGTCTGTGTCCTGCTGACATCTGGGTCTGTTACTGTGTGTATTCTGGTCACTGAAGCCTTAGTATCGCTCGCAAGAACAGAAACAATATGCAAATGTCTGTGTTCCCATGAAAGGTAAGGTGTCAGTCTACTGTATTACATCACAACTCACTGTACCACATGCAAAGGGATAAATGGCTTGCTAAACAACTTTTGTCTATGTTAATGATATCCTCATTTGATTTCACAATCACTGGACACCATTTCGGACACCACAGTGCACACCAAATTGAACTCGGACTTTGTTTGAAAACATTTGCAAAATGAGCTCAAACACTGGGACACCATATCACACACCACATAGGACACACTTTGGATAAAAGCAGCTGCAAAATGACTTTAAATATGGTACATTTATTTGTAGATAAAGGATAAAGGAACATGTTCTCTCTCTGACTGACTGAGATGAGAGTAAGACAGGTACAACACTCACTCACACACACACACACATACACACACACACATACACACACGCACATACACACACACATACACACACGCACACACACACACGCACACGCACACACGCACTTACAGACACACACACACACACGCACACGCACACGCACATACACACACGCACACACGCACTTACAGACACACACACACACACGCACACACACACACACACACACACACACACACACACACACACGCACTTACATGGTCATAATGGACTACAAACATGGTCATAATGGACTACAAACATGGGCATGATGGACTACAAAGATGGTCATAATGCAGCGTCACTATGCGCAGTAAGGTTATACAGTCCATAACAGGAGAAACGTAAGCTGCTTGCCAAATGGCATCATATTCCCTACAGTATACAGTGCACTATTTTTGACCAGAGCCCATTGGCCCATGAGCTACATTATAGGGAATAGGGTTTCATTTAGAATACACATTTACAGTGAGTTTTAGCCACTCTCTGTGCAAGTTACCACATCATTATGAGGATGTGTCACACTTTCCCACCATCCCTAGCAAACACAGCTGATTAAACTAATGGCATTCTAAACTGAACATCATGTTTAGGTGATTATTGGAGTCAGATGTGTTGGCTGGGGCTGGGGCTGACCTGTGGCACCAATCAGGCCCTCGAGGACTGGAATTGCCCCCCTCCCCCCCTGACCTAGAGAGAAGGTGACTCGCTCACTCAGGAATGATTAACCAGCAGTTTGCAAAAAGCTGGGGGCAAATACAACATCTCTTTTTTTATTTGACCTTTATTTAACCAGGTAGGCCAGTTGACAACATGTTCTCATTTACAACTGCGACCTGGCCAAGATAAAGCTAAAGCAGTGCGACACAAAAAACAACAACACCAGAGTTACACCTGGAATAAAAAAAAATATACAGTCAATAACACAATAGAAAAGTCTGTATACAGTGTGTGCAAATTTTATTTTTATTTTATTTCACCTTTATTTAACCAGGTAGGCTAGTTGAGAACAAGTTCTCATTTACAACTGTGACCTGGCCAAGAAAAGCATAGCAGTGTGAACAGACAACAACACAGAGTTACACATGGAATGAACAATAAAGACAAGTCAAGTCAATAACACAGTAGAAAAAAAAGAAAAAAGAAAAAAAGAGTCTATATACATTGTGTGCAAAAGGCATGAGGAGGTAGGCGAATAATTACAATTTAGCAGGTTAACACTGGAGTGATAAATGATCAGATGGTCATGTGCAGGTAGAGATACTGGTGTGCAAAAGAGCAGAAAAGTAAATAAATAAAAACAGTATGGGGATGAGGTAGGTAAATTGGGTGGGCTATTTACCGATGGACTATGTACAGCTGCAGCGATCGGTTAGCTGCTCAGATAGCAGATGTTTAAAGTTGGTGAGGGAGATAAAAGTCTCCAACTTCAATTCGTTCCAGTCACAGGCAGAAGAGAACTGGAAGGAAAGGCGGCCAAATGGGGTGTTGACTTTAGGGATGATCAGTGAGATACACCTGCTGGAGCGCGTGCTACGGGTGGGTGTTGCCATCGTGACCAGTGAACTGAGATACGACGGAGCTTTACCTAGCATGGACTTGTAGATGACCTGGAGCCAGTGGGTCTGGCGACGAATATGTAGCAAGGACCAAATAAGGTAAGATTAGGGAGGTAAGGCAATAAATAGGCCATAGTGACGAAGTAATTACAATTTAGCAATTTAACACTGGAGTGATAGATGTGCAGAAGATGAATGTGCAAGTAGAGATACTGGGGTGCAAAGGAGCAAAAAATAAATAACAATATGGGGATGAGGTAGTTGGATGGGCTATTTACAGATGGGCTATGTACAGGTGTAGTGATCTGTGAGCTGCTCTGACAGCTGTTGCTTAAAGTTAGAGAGTGAGATATGAGTCTCCAGCTTCAGTGATTGTTGCAGTTCGTTCCAGTCATTGGCAGCAGAGAACTGGAAGGAAAGGCGGCCAAAGGGGGAGTTGGCTTTGGGGGTGACCAGTGAAATATACCTGCTGGAGCGCGTGGGTGTTGCTTTGGTGACCAGTGAAATATACCTGTTGGAGCGCGTGCTGCGGGTGGGTGTTGCTATGGTGACCAGTAAGCTGAGATAAGGCGAGGCCTTACCTAGCAATGTCTTATAGATGACCTGGAGTCAGTGGTCAAAGCAAACAGAGACCTGTTGAGTAGTGCAGCGGTCTAAGGCACTGCATCTCAGTGCTTGAGGCGTCACTACAGACACCGGGGTTCGATTCCAGGCTGTATCACAACCGGACGTAATTGGGAGTCCCATAGAGCGGTGAACAATTGGCCCAGTGTCGTCCGGGTTTGGCTGGGATAGGCAGTCATTGTAAACAAGAAGTTGTTCTTAATTGACTTGCCGAGTTAAAATAAAGGTTAAGTAAATAAAATAAAATACAGTACAGACTCGCCTCACAACTACAGTCATTAATGGTCCATGTCAGAGCCCTGTTGTATACTGCAAATAAATCTATATGGCTGTTTCTGTGTACATCTCCGTGGCATTATGTATTGTGTTGATTGTATGGTAGGGTTATGCCAAGGGCACTCCATTCACTGTATCAGTAAACATTAGCACTGTGAGGAACAGTTCATTCACCGAGGAAACATTAGCAGCAGTCAATTCACTGAGGAAACCATAGCAACATTAGCAGCAGTTCATTCACCGAGGAAACATTAGCAGCAGTCAATTCACTGAGGAAACCATAGCAACATTAGCAGCAGTTCATTCACCGAGGAAACATTAGCAGCAGTCAATTCACTGAGGAAACCATAGCAACATTAGCAGCAGAAACATTAGCAGCAGTCAATTCACTGAGGAAACCATAGCAACATTAGCAGCAGTTCATTCACCGAGGAAACATTAGCAGCAGTCAATTCACTGAGGAAACCATAGCAACATTAGCAGCAGTTCATTCACTGAGGAAACCATAGCAACATTAGCAGCAGTTCATTCACTGAGGAAACCATAGCAACATTAGCAGCAGTTCATTCACTGAGGAAACCATAGCAACTTTAGCAGCAGTTCATTCACTGAGGAAACCATAGCAACATTAGCAACAGGTAATTCACTGAGGAAACCCTAGCAACATTAGCAACTGTGATATTGATTGAGTAATTCGGTATAGATGACAGTGAAGGCAAATGTTTGACATGAGCAAAAATAGAGAGCAAAAAAACATGGTCTATTTTTCATTCATCTCTGAACCCAGAACCAAATCTCATGTGTGAGACTAGTTTTTCCTAAGTGAACTCTTGAATAGCCACCTGATACTTTTCCACATAGATATTCTGGGGAATAGAACATCCCTGAGGGTTACTTGGCTCTATACTACCTATCCCTGAGGGTTACTTGGCTCTATACTACCTATCCCTGAGGGTTACTTGGCTCTATACTACCTATCCCTGAGGGTTACTTGGCTCTATACTACCTATCCCTGAGGGTTACTTGACTGTCTACTACCTATCCCTGAGGGTTACTTGGCTCTATACTACCTATCCCTGAGGGTTACTTGGCTCTATACTACCTATCCCTGAGGGTTACTTGGCTCTATACTACCTATCCCTGAGGGTTACTTGGCTCTATACTACCTATCCCTGAGGGTTACTTGGCTCTATACTACCTATCCCTGAGGGTTACTTGGCTCTATACTACCTATCCCTGAGGGTTACTTGGCTCTATACTACCTATCGCTCTATACTATCTATTAGGGTTACTTGGCTCTATACTACCTATCCCTGAGGGTTACTTGACTGTCTACTATCTATCCCTGAGGGTTACTTGGCTCTATACTACCTATCCCTGAGGGTTACTTGACTGTCTACTATCTATCCCTGAGGGTTACTTGGCTCTATACTACCTATCCCTGAGGGTTACTTGGCTCTATACTACCTATCGCTTAGGGTTACTTGGCTCTATACTACCTATCCCTGAGGGTTACTTGACTGTCTACTATCTATCCCTGAGGGTTACTTGGCTCTATACTACCTATCCCTGAGGGTTACTTGACTGTCTACTATCTATCCCTGAGGGTTACTTGGCTCTATACTACCTATCCCTGAGGGTTACTTGGCTATATACTATCTATCCCTGAGGGTTACTTGGCTCTATACTACCTATCATTGAGGGTTACTTGGCTCTATACTACCTATCACTGATGGTACTTGACTGTCTACTACTTATCCCTGAGGGTTACTTGGCTCTCTACCACTTAGGGTTGTCTCTCTTCTCATGTGTTTAATTGGAGTGTTCTGATGACTCCCTTCTTTGTTTACCTCATCTGCTCTGGGCCCTACCTCCCTGTGGAGAAGGGCATTGTTGTTTCAGGTCATCAACGCACAGTCATTATCATGACAGACAACAGCTTCACACTACTGATATACAACTGTGGGATGATAACCACAGAGTTATACCATATCAACATATCTATGGTCTTGAGGCATGAGAAGAATATAGTCGAAAAATCCAAATGGCCGCGATAGATGCAAAAAAATGTGTTTTTGATGCACTTATATGAATAAATACGTCCAACTACAGTAGGAACAGACATGCTAAAAAATAACCTCTCAGGACAGGTCTCTGTCCTCCTCTTCCCCTAATTCTGTATACCCTCCCTCTGCGTTCTCTTCACACTGTGGCCATCCGGATTCCTGTCAGGTGAGGAGTCTGGGGTGTCACTAAGATGTCATTTTGGATCCGTAGCGGTGGCTGCTGGACTGCCAGAGGAGATGAACAGTCTGGTCTTTGTGTGTTTGGGACAGAGCTGGTCCTGTGAGAGAGGAGAGTCAGAGGAAGGCAGGGCCAGCGAAGATATTCTACTGTCTGCAGGACCACAACAGCCTCCTGTCCTGTAGACAACCACAGTGTCATCCCCTGAACAGATAACCTCGTAACCCAAAACCTTAGATGTTCAGCTTGTAGGCTACATCCTTTCAAAGTATCAACCAATGCCAATAGAAAAAGTCAGGTGAACTGAAGAGTCAGGTGAACTGAAGAGTCAGGTAAACTGAAGAGTCAGGTGAACTGAAGAGTCAGGTGATCTGAAGAGTCAGGTGAACTGAAGAGTCAGGTGATCTGAAGAGTCAGGTGAAGAACACATTTAGAGACATATGGAAAACTCCTTGACAACAACCTTCGAATCACTCATTGTGGTCGTAGCTGTCAAGTTGTTAAAACTAGGTGGTATGAGTAGGAGTGAATAGAACTAGGAGTGAGTGGGTAGGATTGAGTGGGAAGGAATGGGTAGCTGTGAGTGGGTAGGTGTGGGTGGGTAGGAGTGGGTGGGTGGGTGGGTAGCAATGAAAGGGTAGGTATGGGTAGGTGGGTGGGTAGGAGTGGGTGGGTAGGTGGGTGGGTAGGAGTGAGTGGGTAGGAGTGGGTGGGTAGGAGTGGGTGGGTAGGTGTGAGTGGGTAGGAGTGAGTGGGTAGGAGTGAGTGGGTAGGAGTGGGTGGGTAGGAGTGAGTGGGTAGGAGTGAGTGGGTAGGTAGGAGTGAGTGGGTGGGTAGGAGTGAGTGGGTAGGTAGGAGTGAGTGGGTAGGTAGGAGTGAGTGGGTAGGTGGGTAGGAGTGAGTGGGTAGGTGGGTGGGTGGGTAGGAGTGAGTGGGTAGGAGTGGGTGGGTAGGAGTGGGTGGGTAGGAGTGGGAGTGGGTAGGAGTGGGTGGGTAGGAGTGGGTGGGTAGGAGTGAGTGGGTAGGTAGGAGTGAGTGGGTAGGTGGGTGGGTAGGAGTGGGTGGGTAGGAGTGAGTGGGTAGGTGGGTGGGTGGGTAGGGGTGGGTGGGTAGGAGTGGGTGGGTAGGAGTGGGTGGGTAGGAGTGGGTGGGTAGGGTGGGTGGGTAGGAGTGGGTGGGTAGGTGTGGGTGGGTAGGAGTGGGTGGGTAGGAGTGAGTGGGTAGGTGAGTGGGTGGGTAGGGTGGGTGGGTAGGAGTGGGTGGGTAGGAGTGGGTGGGTAGGAGAGTGGGTAGGTAGGAGTGAGTGGGTAGGTGGGTGGGTAGGAGTGGGTGGGTAGGAGGGTGGGTAGGTGGGTGGGTGGAGTGGGTAGGGGTGAGTGGGTAGGAGTGGGTAGGGTGGGTGGGTGGGTGGGTGGGTAGGAGTGGGTGGGTAGGGTGAGTGGGTGGGTGGGTGTAGGAGTGAGTGGGTAGGGTGGGTGGGTAGGAGTGGTGGGTAGGAGTGGTGGGTGGGTAGGAGGAGTGAGTGGGTAGGTGGGTGAGTGGGTAGGAGTGAGTGGGTAGGAGTGAGTGGGTAGGAGTGAGTGGGTAGGAGTGAGTGGGTGGGTAGGTGGGTGGGTGGGTAGGAGTGAGTGGGTAGGAGTGAGTGGGTAGGAGTGGGTGGGTAGGAGTGAGTGGGTAGGTGGGTGGGTAGGAGTGAGTGGGTAGGAGTGAGTGCAAGGGAAAGAGCTTGATGAGTCAGTAATACTGTGTTACCCAGTAATGTTTCTCTGACTATCCTGTTTGAGAGACCAGGAGAGGTCTGCAGGTGTTTGCCCAGCCCGTTGAGACAGATGCAGTGGGCTACCCTCTTCCTTCAGGCACTACACTGTCAGACTGTCATGGGAAGGCTACATCAGAGTAGGTGGAACTACAACTAATGCATGCCATGCAATCGCATAGAAGTACCACTTGAACCTCTTTTGTCAGTCATAGAGAAAAACAGCGGCTTCGCCAACTGTTGAAGGGGAGGGAAACAGATTTTCTCTGTCTCAGTTTAAGACCCTCTATCTTTAGTCACGGCGTGCTGTATTGTCACTAGAGCGGGAATGTTTTCCCTTTAAAGAGGGACAGGGACATTGCAGAACGGCCACCAGGCCAAAAGGAAATTGTCAGAAAGGCTGCCAGCCAGGCCCATTGTGTGGCCCACAGTCAGAAGGCTTCAAACACAGGGACAGATCAAGCTCTTTATCCTGTAACTTGTAGCCACATGTGTAGCATGATGGTCATGTGTATTGTAACAGACGTATATATTTTTTCTTTGTTTAGAAGTCCTCTTCTAAATGTTTCTCCTCGTGTTACCATGCATTATGTCTCGGCCAATCTGACCCACATTCTGAGCCGAAAGCCCTAAGGAAATACCTGCCTGAGGTAAGCTGAAGTTCCGTGGTTTCCAAGGGAACAGGTGTGGAGAGAAACTCTATTCAGCTGGGTGGAGGAGGGGGGCTGACTGCCTCAGATACAAACGCCGTGGCAGTGTGAGAGAAGGAGTACCCTTCTCCTCCCCCTTTTACTAGAGACATATCTGGCATACTTACAGGGTTTCTCTCTCTCTCTGTCTCTCTCTGTCTCTCTCTCTCTCTGTCTCTCTGTCTCTCTCTCTCTCTCTGTCTCTCTCTGTCTCTGTCTCTCTCTCTCTGTCTCTCTGTCTCTCTCTGTCTCTCTCTCTCTCTGTCTCTCTGTCTCTCTGTCTCTCTCTGTCTCTGTCTCTCTCTCTCTCTGTCTCTCTCTCTCTCTCTCTGTCTCTCTCTGTCTCAGTCTCTCTCTCTCTCTCTCTCTCTCTGTCTCTCTCTCTCTCTCTCTCTCTCTCTGTCTCTCTCTCTCTCTCTCTCTCTCTCTCTCTCTCTCTCTGTCTCTGTCTCTCTCTCTCTGTCTCTCTCTCTGTCTCTCTCTCTGTCTCTCTGTCTCTCTGTCTCTGTCTAACTCTCTCTCTGTCTCTCTCTCTCTCTCTCTCTCAGGAGTAACACTCTGGACAGCACTTCAGTGGCGGATGTCTGCTCACTTGAAAGTTATGGCTCTTTAAACACAGATATGTCATGGGTTACTCTGTCCCAGAACCTGATCCTTTGTATCCACATATAAATACATTCATTACTAAGTTGACAGATTGTGGAAGATGTAGCAATCAAAAGGAAATGTCTACCCCATCTCTGTTATTGTGCAACAGGTGGAGAGTTGTGGAACGCAGAAGCATTACCATTCAGGTTGACCAGCCCATGATAAGTAACCTATCCTCTCTGTCCAGCCCATGATAAATAAAAAACTATGTGAGGCGCCACCTCTAACTGATAAACCTAAATGACGGACCCCACCTGACAACAGATATCTGTCCGTACATTCCAGAGTCATTGTGACTGTTCTACACTACTACCAATAACACTAAAGGGTCAGTCCGCAGTCCACTTGTTATCTCCCACAGTCAGACAAGTGGCTCCATCATGTGTTGACATTGACACTGTTACCATCCCATATTACATTTGAGTACCTTTAAACCTGTGGAATGAATCAGGATAGAACATGTGAATCACAGACAGCCTCTCCCTCGATGAGTGGCTCCATCATGTTTCAAGACCTTTCCCAGGTAGGTGACACACCTGTAGGTGTAAGTGACACACCTGTAGGTGACACACCTGTAGGTGACACACCTGTAGGTGTAAGTGACACACCTGTAGGTGACACACCTCTAGGTCACCTGGTATCTCAGTGTTTCCATGCGACAGAGTCTCCATGGAAGTGGCTTGCAAACATTAAGGCCCATAGGGATCCTCCCCCTCCTTCCCACCCACACACACACACACACACACACAACACTACTAACATACTTGGTCATGCATCGTCGAAGTGGTCAAGTAGAGTAAGAAAGCAAGGGACTGCCTACTCTCATGGAGAATAAACACATCAAAGAAACAGATTATCACACATGGACATAATGAAGGCATTTATTAGCGCCCGAATCTGAACCAGTAACACTCTAATGCTCTTAATAAAATATATAAGATTAGCCAGTCAGCAAACTCCTCTCAGGGAGTTAAAAAAAGAATGACTGACCTTTTGGCCTGGTCCCAAATGGCCTCCTATTACCCACACAGCATAGCCACGGGTAGTAGTTGGGTGTGTGTGTGTGTGTGTGTGTGTGTGTGTGTGTGTGTGTGTGTGTGTGTGTGTGTGTGTGTGTGTGTGTGTGTGTGTGTGTGTGTGTGTGTGTGTGTGTGTGTGTGTGTGTGTGTGTGTGTTTGAGTGAGAGAAAGTGAGAGAGTTTTAACATCAGTTAAATGTGAGCTTTCAGTCCCATGCAATGAATATGCAGGGTCAGAGGCTTCAATAAGTTTCACGTGACAACATGCCCCAAAATCATGACAAATTCCCCCTGCCCATAGCCGGGGGAAGTAGTTTGGGAGTGTGTGATTTTTTTTTCTCCAACAGGGGGCTGTACAAATGTCTTTGTCCACAATGGCCATTAATACAGGACTAGTAAAGGCTCTGTTCACTACTTTTGTGAAAGAAAAAAAAAATCAAGATTTTTACATTTATTGAATATAAACGGTTTTTTTTATTTGATTTTTCAGGGGGTGCTGCAACACCCTCAGGACCCCCTACTTCCTGCGGCAAGGTCACATAATGCAATAGTCTTGACCTGGGCCCATTAAGAAAATAGTATGACATTTGGGATACAACCTATGAGTAGTGAAGAGTCTTGAGATTACTTCAGCAAGCATAGAAGGCTACAGACACTATGAAGAAATAACAAACATTTCACCTTTGTGCAGAGACCCTGAAAATATTTACTTCAGTCATGTCACACCGAAGTAATACCGGTCTAGAGACCTCTCAGCGGAACGAACTGCAAAAATCACTGAAGCTGGAGACTCATGTCTCCCTCACTAGCTTTAAGCACCAGCGGTCAGAGCAGTTCACAGATCACTGCACCTGTACATAGCACATCTGTAAATAGCCCATCCAACTACCTCATCCCCATACTGTATTTATTTATTTATTTATCTTGCTCCTTTGCACCCCAGTATCTCGACTTGCACATTCATCTTCTGCACATCTATCACTCCAGTGTTTTAATTGCTATATTGCAATTACTTCGCCACTATGGCCTATTTATTGCCTTACCTTCCTGATCCTACCTCATTTGCACATGCTGTATATAGACTTTTTCTACTGTATTATTGACTGTATGTTTGTTTATTCCATGTGTAACTCTATTGTTGTATGTGTCGCACAGCTTTGCTTTATCTTGGCCAGGTCGCAGTTGTAAATGAGAACTTGTTCTCAACTAGCCTACCTGGTTAAATAAAGGTGAAATAACAATAATAATAATTCAGGTTGTTACTACATGCTGTAGTAGGTTAGGCTGTATGGAGAAATACCTGAACTTATTGTAGTCTATAGACTGGCTATACAGTGAGAGAGAATCCTGTTGGTGTAATATTGACTTCCATGATTCACGGTCACACAGAGAGGTAGGCTAGTACTCTAATGCCAACAGACCTTTGGACAAGATGTACAATTGTGCTGCATATGTTTGCCAACCATTGTAACGCAGTCAAAGGAAAACATTTTCTTTTGGAGGTGTGAGTAATTGCAAGGAAGTGAATCAGTGAAGGGCTGGCATCAGGATATTAGTTTGTTGGCATACTTTAGAACAGAGGAGGCTTGTTGGTGTGCTGCTACAAAATGTAATACTCGAATAAACAACATCCTCGTGAGCACAATACAGAAACATATGTATTTTACTCAGAAATACATATTTTCAACGGCTTTTGCTCAAATGGATAGCCCTCTACATAAAGCATTATATATGACTCGAACTGAAACTATGTTTAACAAAGCTGAACCATAGAGCTCCCCTACAATAGGATGTTCTAATTATTTTATTGTAACACACAAACGTGGAATCAAATGATGTCATATGTTAAGACTCTTTTTTCTTGTGCGCTAATGAAAGAATCCTGACAGAGCAGATGCGTAGCTCTTCAAAACTCTAAGCAGGTAGTCCTTGGCAACAAGACGTCCATCGGGTAATACTCACACCCTCCATCCATCGTCAGCTTGATGTAGTAATGATGAAGCAAGTCTCTCTTTGTTGGAAGTACATATGTATTGATGTAGCCGCCTACAGCCAGCAGGGCATATCATTATTTTTAATTTTTATCTAACATCTTCATTATAAATCTGTTGAAATATCCGTTGTTTATAAATGGACCATTGTGTACATTCGTTTGCTCCGTTTTTCTTGACAAATCAGACACTGAGGGATGTTTTAACTGAAGGCCAAATTCATAGATATTCTTTATTGACATCTGCTGGACAGAAGTTGACAATGCAGTCATGAACATCAGCCCGCACTGTGTTTCCTTTCAGCCAATCAGCGACGTTGCTTACAGCCACTGACGGTCATAGTTCATTCCAACATGGCGGAATTTCACGGCTGGAATGCGAGCTAGTTAGCCAAGTAGCTGAAACACTTGGCTGGAGGGAAATAGATTTGTGGATTGTACTCTACGTAGGAAATTATGTCT
Source organism: Oncorhynchus masou masou (assembly GCF_036934945.1). Classification (NCBI taxonomy): domain Eukaryota; kingdom Metazoa; phylum Chordata; class Actinopteri; order Salmoniformes; family Salmonidae; genus Oncorhynchus; species Oncorhynchus masou. The sequence continues at coordinate 9,006,960 of NC_088242.1, forward strand.
TCAGATATGTAGCATCGTATACATCAGAAAGATGTTTCGTTTGAGAGGAAATATCATGGGATCATCGTTGTCTTTACAGAAGGTTGGTTATCCACAGAAGCACGGTCCCTTGTTCATGACTCTCAGTACCATTACACATGAGTTATTCGACGAGGGCGTCGGTCTGTATGGGGAGTTTTGTTCATTAAGAGCCGCGACGCGCGGTCTGAACAGTAAAACGCATCGCTTGCTGTACGGGGTTGGAACCATGAGGACCTTGTCTTTCATATCAGCGAGAAATGATAATAATAAATAACTGTTTAAATTGATACAGACCGTTAACGGGGTTAGTGTTCCCATACGGAAAACCGATGATTACTTTCCCAATCACTCATATGTATCTCTTAACACCTGTAAACGGAATAGGTGTTGCTACTGAAAAAAACTTCTAAAACTATTGAAAAAGGTGTAGAGTACGTGTGCATTTTGTATTTATTTTGATGTGATATGAAAGTAGAGGACTTGTGTTTTCTAGAATCGTGGCGCAATTGCGAATCGATTCACGAGTATTTGGCTGTTTTGTACAATGTTGGACTAAAGGTACGTAACATTACTCCTTATAGTCCACGGATATTGGCTACGTGTTCTGTTTTACGGGCGAATTGGCTCTGGAAGCCAAAACAGCAAAATACTCGGTTCGAGAAACATAAATCCTCTACTTTCATATCACATCAAAATAAGAGGCACATGAGCATAACTCCTGAAGGGGGAAGTGGAGTCCCTGGATAAAGCAAGTAGAGTGTCGGGGATGGAGCGGCAGTATAATCACAAGGAGACGTGTACTTGGGGAAACAGAGAAGTAATGGAGGCGAGAAGAGGTCTAAGAGAGTGAGGGAAGAAGAGGGTGAGTTTGAGTCGGATAAAAATGGTGGGGAAAAGGGAGATGGTTTGTCAAAGAAGAATGGTAGAAAGTGTAAGCAGATGGAGCTGGATGGGGAGAAATGGAAGTGAATGAGGTGGTAGGTGCGGTAAAGTTATCGGAGACCGAAGTATGCGCGGAGGATCAGGATAAAGAAGTCTGTGACAGTAGGAGCGAAGTTTATGGAAAAGTGGATCCTTGCCTTTTGTCCGATCCATTTGGAATCAGTGAGGGTGGCTAAAAGTGGTCTAGTGATAATTGTTTGCTTCTGTTGGGCAGAGGAAGAATGCCCTCGAAATAAAACGAATGGGGCGGGGGGGCAAGTAAAGGGAATTGTTTCGTTCTCAAGAAAAGGGCACCAATGAAAGGAGTGATCACTGGGGTAGCAGTAGATATAAACGTTGACCAAAGATTCCCGGTGTATGTGATGCTCGTCGTTTCATGCGACGCAGACAGTGGGGAAACAGAAGAGTCATTCATTGTTCTTTTGAGTTTTGAAGTTGTCTTTTCCGGACAAAGTGAATTTAGGATATATACGTTATCCTGTACGAGCGTGTGTGCCGATTACATTAAGATGTTATAGGTGTCAAGCTTATGGGCATCTGACAGAAGTGTGTAGGAGAGAGGGTCCAAGGTGTGAGAAGTGTGCAGAAGGGCATGAGACAGGAATGTGTAGCATTGGTGAAAGTAGTGGAATGTGTTAATTGTAGGGGTGCCCATGTAGCTGGGGATCAGAAATGTCACTAGTGAAAGTGAAAGATTGAGGTTTAGCACAGAGTCAACTGTCAGTTTTCCGTGAACACACTGTAACATGGAGGTCTGGCCATGTGGCAACACTAACCCCATAAAGGTCTGTATCAATTTAACAGTTCACTTTTTTGTACATTTTATTTCTTGCTGATATGAAAGATATGTTCCTTTTTCTTCCAAAACCGTGATAGATGTTTATGTTCAGACTGAGTGTCAGGGCTCATAAGAGAACTCCCCCATACAGAAGAGGCCTTCATCCAATGACTCTATTATATGTAATATAAAGAAACTGGAAGTCATGATCAAGGGATAGCTAGCTACTAGCTCTCATTCCCCAAGCCTACACTCCTTGCCAGTACATTATTTAGACTATCTAGCTAGCTACCTACCACACCATACTGTTTTTCTCTCACCCTTCTCTTTCATTATCACATGATGGTGATGAAATTAGGCAATGTGTTTTGTATTTCTACCAGCTGTGTGTCCTGTACGTGAGAGGGCGGATCTCTTAGGCAATGTGTTTTGTATTTCTACCAGCTGTGTGTCCTGTACCTGGGAGGGCGGATCTCTTAGGCAATGTGTTTTGTCTCTCAACAGTTTCAACTGCCGTGGGTAAAACCTCACCTCAGACTAGGAACTGTCCGTAGAGTCACAACTGAAGTTGGATCAACCACACCAACTGCTACTCTGAATACCTCCGACAGTAGCCTTGAGTCTAGCTCTGGCCTCAGTAGCTCTGACCCCCCTCCTGCCAAGGCCGTTGGCCCTCCACTCGCCCCCACCCACTGTTGTATGAGCGGTTGCCATAACTGTGTGTGGATCGAACACGCAGAGCAGCTCCTAGCCTACTACCGTGATGGAGGGTTTGGGAAAGAGAGAGCCCTGGCTGCTATTGAGGAGAACGTATCGGATGAGAACCTGAAAGCCTTCTTGAAGATGGAGATCAGGATGATGAAGTAGAAGTAGACTCTTTATTTATTTTTTTATTATTATTGTGTCTTTGTGTGGCAGAGGGTGAATGGGGACATCGAGGGCCTTTTGACACTGTATGCACTTTACAACCACTCCCTCGTATTTGAATACTGGTATGCATTTTATCGTACGTGTCTATCAAACTGTCATGGATACTGAGGCATGGACATTTCAACTAGTTTTTGTCATCGCATATTCTAACCTAATCTATAGTTTTTTTTTGTTTTTTTTTACATGAGTGTATACATGTATAATTTCTCATTTCATTCATGCGTAGATATAGCCTAGGGCCATTCAAGCATACTTTGTTGAGGCATTCAATAAGGTAGGCCTAGTGATTTCAATGTTCACATAATCTCGATACATTTGCTGTTTAATTTATTTATGCCGTCTGACAGTTACTTCCTGCTATGCTGTGACAAATGAACCTGAAAAATACATTTCCCTGACACTTTAAATAGAATACGCACAATTATGTTTGGGTTTAAACATTTTTAGGTTTATTGGTTGATTTTATTTTTATATCAGTTGGTGGTGGATGAGTTGTCCTTATTTAAATATAAATTGTAAGTGTCTGTTGACGATGGACATTTGTTTTGAAATAAATCTTGTACTTGTATGACTGAATGAACTCTCATTTTCTTTGACCATTTTGACTCTATGATATTGACCACTATAGGGTGGTTTAGTTCAATAGTACAGAGTTATCATCTGTTGAATAACAAATACTTTTTGACACTTCTGACATTTTAAGTTTTGTTTCCATGTGAGAATAAATGCACAGGAAAGGGGCATTGGGGACATGTAGCATTGTGACATGGGCACTTGGCAGTAAGGGGTATTATGACGTGTAGCATTGTGACATGGGCACTTAGTAGTAAGGGACATTATGATGTGTAGCAATGTGACATGGGCACCTAGCAGTAAGGAACATTATGACATGTAGCATTGTGACATGGGCACCTAGCAGTAAGGGACATTATGACATGTAGCATTGCGACATGGGCACCTAGCAGTAAGGGGCATTATGACGTGTAGCATTGTGAAATGGGCACCTAGCAGTGAGGGACATTATGACGTGTAGCATTGTGACATGGGCACCTAGCAGTAAGGGACATTATGACATGTAGCATTGTGACATGTAGCATTGTGACATGGGCACCGAGCAGTAAGGGACATTGTGACATGTAGCATTGTGACATGGGCACCTAGCAGTAAGGGACATTGTGACATGTAGCATTGTGACATGGGCACTTAGCAGTAAGGGGCATTACAACCAGCATAATCTTTCATTGTTTCCCATGACATCATAGCCATCTGGCTTGATCACCCTAAAGAATATCTTATAATGTATAAACCCCCCAAATAACCCAGATCAAACAATAACCTTTAGAAAGATGCCAGTGTTTCCAACTTGGATGACTGTTCAAAACAATTTCTCACAGTCGGAGCTCGTAGACGGTTAGTTTCCAGTTTTCTTGATCACACTGAAGTCGGAAACCAGAGATTTCTGATTTTACAGTTGTGAACGCGGCAGCACTCTACACTGCTGGACAACTGCTGATTGACTACAGCTCAGATGAATGAAGTCAATTCAGGATCCTAGTAAAATGCAGTGGTGTTTGGTGAGATTGATACCTGGGAGTTTACAATGCTATACACTCTGAAATCATGTATCCTTTCTTTCCATGTCACATGTCACTTAACCTATGCCTTGTCTAGCAAACATAATGTTTAGCCACCTGATGTAATATTCATCTAGTCTATTGTATTTATTTTACAGTAATGGTATTCACTTCAAAAATAGGATTGTAGTACAATACATGAAATGTGCTATGGACAACATGAAACAAAATATCTCAGGTCAGAAAGAACAATAGTCAATGCCATAGGCCTACTATTTTTAGGCTCTGATGAATATCACACGCTGACAAGGTTTTGATGCAGAGGAGACTGTATTGATGCGGAGGAGACTGTATTGATGCAGAGGAGACTGTATTGATGCAGAGGAGATGCGGAGGAGACTGTATTGATGCGGAGGAGACTGTATTGATGCAGAGGAGACTATTGATGCAGAGGAGACTGTATTGATGCGGAGGAGACTGTATTGATGCGGAGGAGACTGTATTGATGCAGAGGAGACTGTATTGATGCAGAGGATTGATGCGGAGGAGACTGTATTGAGACTGTATTGATGCGGAGGAGACTGTTTTGATGCGGAGGAGACTGTATTGATGCGGAGGAGACTGTATTGATGCAGAGGAGACTGTATTGATGCGGAGGAGACTGTATTGATGCGGAGGAGACTGTATTGATGCGGAGGAGACTGTATTGATGCGGAGGAGACTGTATTGATGCGGAGGAGACTGTATTGATGCGGAGGAGACTGTTTTGATGCGGAGGAGACTGTATTGATGCGGAGGAGACTGTATTGATGCGGAGGAGACTGTTTTGATGCGGAGGAGACTGTATTGATGCGGAGGAGAGGAGACTGTATTGATGCGGAGGAGACTTGATGATGGAGGAGACTGTATTGATGCAGAGGAGACTGTATTGATGCAGAGGAGACTGTATTGATGCGGAGGAGACTGTATTGATGCGGAGGAGACTGTATTGATGCAGAGGAGACTGTATTGATGCAGAGGAGATGCGGAGGAGACTGTATTGATGCGGAGGAGACTGTATTGATGCAGAGGAGACTGTATTGATGCAGAGGAGATGCGGAGGAGACTGTATTGATGCAGAGGAGACTGTATTGATGCGGAGGAGACTGTATTGATGCAGAGGAGACTGTATTGATGCGGAGGAGACTGTATTGATGCGGAGGAGACTGTATTGATGCGGAGGAGACTGTATTGATGCGGAGGAGACTGTTTTGATGCGGAGGAGACTGTATTGATGCGGAGGAGACTGTATTTATGCGGAGGAGACTGTATTGATGCGGAGGAGACTGTTTTGATGCAGAGGAGACGGTATTGAAGCAGAGGAGATGGTATTGATGCAGAGGAGACTGTATTGATGCAGAGGAGACTGTATTGATGCAGAGGAGACTGTATTGATGCAGAGGAGGAGTATTGATGCAGAGGAGACTGTATTGATGCGGAGGAGACTGTATTGATGCAGAGGAGACTGTATTGATGCAGAGGAGACTGTATTGATGCAGAGGAGACTGTATTGATGCAGAGGAGACTGTATTGATGCAGAGGAGACTGTATTGATGCGGAGGAGACTGTATTGATGCAGATGCGGAGGAGACTGTATTGATGCAGAGGAGACTGTATTGATGCGGAGGAGACTGTATTGATGCAGAGGAGACTGTATTGATGCAGAGGAGACTGTTTTGATGGAGGAGACTGTATTGATGCGGAGGAGACTGTATTGATGCGGAGGAGACTGTATTGATGCGGAGGAGACTGTTTTGATGCAAAGGAGACTGTATTGATGGAGACTGTATTGATGCAGAGGAGACTGTATTGATGGTATTGATGCGGAGGAGACTGTATTGATGCGGAGGAGACTGTATTGATGCAGAGGAGACAGTATTGATGCAGAGGAGACTGTATTGATGCGGAGGAGACTGTATTGATGCAGAGGAGATGCAGAGGAGACTGTATTGATGCGGAGAGACTGTATTGATGGTATTGATGCAGAGGAGACTGTATTGATGCAGAGGAGATGGAGATGCAGAGGAGATGGTATTGATGCAGAGGAGACAGTATTGATGCAGAGGAGACTGTATTGATGCGGAGGAGACTGTATTGATGCGGAGGAGACTGTTTTGATGCAGAGGAGACTGTATTGATGCGGAGGAGACTGTATTGATGCAGAGGAGACTGTATTGATGCAGAGGAGACTGTATTGATGCAGAGGAGACAGTATTGATGCAGAGGAGACTGTATTGATGCGGAGGAGACTGTATTGATGCGGAGGAGACTGTTTTGATGCACAGGAGACTGTATTGATGCGGAGGAGACTGTATTGATGCAGAGGAGACTGTATTGATGCAGAGGAGACTGTATTGATGCAGAGGAGACTGTATTGATGCAGAGGAGACTGTTTTGATGCAGAGGAGACTGTATTGATGCAGAGGAGATGGTATTGATGCAGAGGAGATGGTATTGATGCAGAGGAGATGGTATTGATGCAGAGCCACATGCTATCTATTTGATCTGTCATTCATTTCAAATCTAATGCATGTAGATGATGAGCATAATTGAAAACCGATTGGCCAATAACTACTGAGGTGAAATAATCCCGGCCTCACTGTGGGTTTACCCAATGTAATTAATTAACTAGAGAACAGAAGCCAGCCACTAAAATCCCCAACTCCATTCAGTAATTGTTTTCTGTTTTTCAGAGTGAGGGAGGGGAGGAGGAGGAGGGGTGGGGGGGCTGCAGCCAGTCAAGTGAGCAACCATCTGAGAGCATGTGGAGTGTCTTTAGAGTGAGGTACAAGTGAGTCATCTGGTGAGTAGCCTACCATGAAGACACTCACCGTAGAGGATTAGCCTATGTGGTGCGTTGAGTAATAGATCAGTCAATCTGAGATACTCCTGAGGGATGGGCATTGAGGCTTTGGTGACACAGCCCAGAGAACCTGGCCCAGCAGATGGATGGAGAGAGGGTTACGTAACAGGTGGGAGGGCTGGACAGTAGGGCTAGGACTGGAAGGTTCTGGTCAGTAGGTATAGGACTGGAAGGTTCTGGACAGTAGGTATAGGACTGGAAGGTTCTGGTCAGTAGGTATAGGACTGGAAGGTTCTGGTCAGTAGGGCTAGGACTGGAAGGTTCTGGTCAGTAGGTATAGGACTGGAAGGTTCTGGTCAGTAGGTATAGGACTGGAAGGTTCTGGTCAGTAGGTATAGGACTGGAAGGTTCTGGTCAGTAGGGCTAGGACTGGAAGGTTCTGGTCAGTAGGTATAGCACTGGAAGGTTCTGGTCAGTAGGGCTAGGACTGGAAGGTTCTGGTCAGTAGGGCTAGGACTGGAAGGTTCTGGTCAGTAGGTATAGGACTGGAAGGTTCTGGTCAGTAGGTATAAGACTGGAAGGTTCTGGTCATAGGGCTAGGACTGGAACTAGGACTGGAAGGTTCTGGTCAGTAGGTATAAGACTGGAAGGTTCTGGTCAGTAGGGCTAGGACTGGAAGGTTCTGGTCAGTAGGTATAGGACTGGAAGGTTCTGGACAGTAGGTATAGGACTGGAAGGTTCTGGTCAGTAGGTATAGGACTGGAAGGTTCTGGTCAGTAGGTATAAGACTGGAAGGTTCTGGTATAGGACTGGAAGGTTCTGGTCAGTAGGTATAGGACTGGAAGGTTCTGGAAGGTTAGGTATAAGACTGGAACAGTAGGTATAGGACTGGAAGGTTCTTCATTACTGGAAGGTTCTTCAAGTCAACTGGAAGGTTCTGGTCAGTTATAGGACTGGAAGGTTCTGGTCAGTAGGTATGGGACTGGAAGGTTCTGGTCATAATTCTGGTCAGTAATGGAAGGTTCTGGTCAGTAGGGCTAGGACTCTCAGTAGGTAGGACTGGAAGGTTCTTTCTCATTTGGTTCTGGGTGCCACGATGACGTCATTCACCCAGTTGATTAATCCACACCTCCATGCACTGTTGTATCCCGTATTATGTCTCCATTTAGTTTGAAGGATTTTGAAGACTGTAGATAAAAGACCATTGAAGGTGTCATCTTGGATTTCATGTATGGAATACAAATCAAATCAAATCAAATTTTATTTGTCACATACACATGTTTAGCAGATGTTAATGCGAGTGTAGTGAAATGCTTGTGCTTCCAGTTCCGACAATGCAGTAATAACCAACAAGTAATCTAACTAACAATTCCAAAACTAATTTCTTATACACAGTGTAAGGGGATAAAGAATATGTACATAAAGATATGAATGAGTGATGGTGCAGAGCAGCATAGGCAAGATACAGTAGATGGTATCGAGTACAGTATATACATATGAGATGAGTATGTAAACAAAGTGGCTAGTGATGCATGTATTACATAAGTATGCAGTAGATGATAGAGTACAGTATATACGTATACATATGAGATGAATAATGTAGGGTATGTAAACATTATATTAGGTAGCATTGTTTAAAGAGGCTAGTGATATATTTTACATCCTTTCCCATCAATTCCCATTATTGAAGTGGCTGGAGTGAGGTACAAGTGCATCACTACATGCATTCAATGCTGCCTTAGCGCTCTAATTAACTTCCATCCATCTCCCTTCACCCCCTCTTCTGCTCCCCACCCCTTCACAAGGACTCCCACCCCCTGACCCCCACTCCCTGACCCTCACCCCCTGACTCCCACCCGCTGACCCTCACCCCCCCTTCTGCTCCCCACCCCTTCACAAGGGTCCCCCTGACTTCCACCCCCTGACCCCCACCCCTGACCCCCACCCCTGACCCCCACCCCCCTTCTGCTCCCCACCCCTTCCAAGGGTCCCCCTGACTCCCACCCCCTGACCCCCACCCCCTCTTCTGCTCCCCACCCCTCACAAGGGTCCCCCTGACTCCCACCCCTGACCCCCACCCCTGACTCCCACCCCCTGACCCTCCCCCTGACTCCCACCCACTGACTCTGATTCCCAACCCCTGACCCCACCCCCCACTCACCCCCACCCCCAGGGTCCCCCTGACTCCCACTGACCCCTGATTCCCAACCCCACCCCCTGACCCCCACCCCCTGACTCCCACCCCCTGACCCTCATTCCCCACCCCTGACTCCCACCCACTGACCCCACCCGCTGATTCCCAACCCCTGACTCCCACCCCCTGACACTCACCCCCTGACCCCACCCCCTGACTCCCACCCCTGACCCCACCCCCTGACCCCACCCCCTGACTCCCACCCCTGACCCCCCCCCTGACTCCCACCCCCTGACTCCCACCCCTGACTCCCACCCCTGACCCTCACCCCCTGACTCCCACCCCCTGACCCTCACCCCCTGACTCCCACCCCTGACTCCCACCCCCTGACCCTCACCCGCTGAACCCCACCTCAGGCCAGAGCCGCGATAACAAGGGGTCAGTGATGGGAGGCGGGACATTCCTAATCTGCAGAGGGACCATGAGGAATATAAGAAGTCCGGTCAGCCCAGCCTGGCCCTCAGAGCCAACCTAGCATAGAGATACACACATCTGCTAGAGAGAGCTGCGCTCAGCGCCCACGCCCACTCTTCTGGCTAGCCTTCACCCAGGCAGCAGGTGAGTACACCCACCATCCATTCAGACACATAGCCCGTGATGACAGAGACGTGATGGATTTTGTAACTGTACTGTTGAACCTCGTAGAAAAGAGAGGAGGGGAGAGAAGTTTTTCAAGTAGTAAGAAAATATACTACTTCCTGAATAGTTGGCACTTGAAGAGGGAATGTGTGTGGTTGAAGAGGGAATGTGTGAAGGGAGATCGTTTTGAGCAGTTATATTGATATTGGGAGGTTCTTGAATGGATTTAGAGAGAACTGCTTCATGACTTTGTAGTGTGGATACATTTTTTACAGTTCGAGATCTGTTTAATGTTTGAAATGTTCCTGATTCACGTAGTAGTTTAAATTGGACAGACCCAAAACCATCCCATTTCTGAACATTCTTGTATTTTGTACTTGTACATCAGTCAATGACAATGGAAATATGGCTGATTTTCATGTTTCATTTTCTCAACTGCTGCTCAATGCATCATTGTGCATTGAAAGTGACTTCCTGTTGAGTTAAACATAATGTACAGTTGATCCCAGTAAGAAACATTCTAGAGCCTTGTTAGCTTTTGGAACACCATTGTATGAGGGGTAGATAATAGGATTGGTTCTTAGACCCTTTCTGCCTGCTCAACACATTCTCCGCGTTGTCCTTGTACTAATAAGATTAGCCCAAGTGTAGATGACTGGCCACTGGCTTGAAATGAGGAAGGAGGATGTGGTGGGAGGGGGGTGCTTATTTACGTGAACTGGGGATTACATGATGAATAGTTATTCGAGCTAGACATTCATCGGACACTACATGACGAGGGCGATACGATCAGTAAGGGGATTAGGATGAGGTCTACATGTCAGACAAGATTAAGGGCCAGGTACTTGTCTTTTAATTATATTTTATTGTCACGGTGAAATGCTTACATACGAGCCCTTTCCCAACAATGCAATTAAAAAGTAAAATAATTAACAAATAGATCAAAATACAATAGTAACAAAATAACAATAAGTAGACAGGCTATAAACAAGGAGTACTGGTACTGAGTCAGTGTACTGGGGTGTACTGAAGTAGTTGGGGTGATTGATTGAAGTACTCTGTACATGTAGGTAGGTTTGTGAGATGCAGAAAGTCCAGGTGGCCATTTAATTAACTGTTTAGCTTCTTATTGCTTGGAGGTAGAAACGCATTACCCTCTGTAGCGCCTCGTGGTCGGATGCCGTACAGTTGAGATACCAAGAGGTGATGCAGCCAGTCAATAATCCAAACGGTCAATACTGAATTGATAAAACACCAAGCTATGACAATGTGAGTTCTATCATGAAGTGTGGGTGTAATACAATATGTTTCTCTCTCATTTCCCCAGTTGATGAGATTTCATCAAGACAACTTCAGAGGAGGTTTGAACACATAAGCAGCTGCACACACCAACCAGCTAACTAATAACCATGAATCTCGAGGTCCCCAAGTTGGAGATCAAGTCTGCCACCCGTGTCACTGGAGGCCCTGCAACACCACGCAAGGGACCCCCTAAATTCAAGCAGAGGCAGACTCGCCAGTTCAAGAGCAAGCCCCCCAAGAAGGGAATCCAGGGGTAAGGGCCACTTTCATTGGGTTTCTTAGTCTCAAACAGGCATTCGACAAGTGCATAATGACATTTTCATGAGGTCTGATTGTAAATAAATGATCTCTGTCTCCTTTACAGCTTTGGCGATGACATCCCTGGAATGGAGGGCTTAGGCACTGGTACGTTCATTATTACTGTTCATCTACTCTACCTGTGCCTTCCCTAAAAAACTGTAGAAAGCCATATTGTAGGGTTTGCTTGGCCTACTGACTTTTACTGAACGTAACATGTGTTTCCTCTGCAGACATCACAGTAATCTGCCCCTGGGAGGCCTTCAACCACCTGGAGCTTAGTGAGCTGGCCAAATATGGTATCATCTAAGTCATCCAGACCTTCACCATCCATCCCACAGTCCTCTGCATCCACCTCCATCTACTTCAAGCCATGCATGTGCCTCGAGCACTCTCACAGGGTTTGACTAGAACTTTCAAGCATAAACCAAAGCAAAGAATAAATAAATAAAGAAAACGTTACAGAAAAACAACCGTCTACACTCTTTTCTAGAACCTAAAAGGGTTCTACTTGCTGTTTCCGCTGTAGAACCCTTTGTAGACCCCTTTTTTGCTACTAGGTAAAAACCCTTTTAGTTCCAGGTAGAACCCTTTTGGGTTTCACGTAGAACCCTTTCCATAGAGTATTCTACATAGAACCCAAAAGGGTTCTATTTCTGCCTGGAACCAAAAAGGATTCTACCTGGAACCAAAAAAGTTTCTCCTATGAGGAAGGCCGAAGAACCCCTTTGGAACCCTTTTCTTCTAAGAGTGTATCCATCTTTCACTGGTTTCTTATTTTGTTTCTGCAGCCAACGTTCACATCATACAAAATGTCTGCTCATGATTAGGACTCTGTTCTGGTATCGCTGTCTATTGCAGCAACCGGCAGCCATTTTGCCCTTCTCCCCTCCACCATCTTCACGCGCTTCTCTTCTTCTATCCTCTCCTTTACATGGAACAACATTTACGAAAGCAAAGCAGCCTCAACCTTGAGTAAACAGTGTGTGACATACTCGTGAAATGTGTGGGTTCTCATTTCATGTGCCTCGGCACCTTTGCTGTCATCATAGCCGCCTGCCCATCTATCCGGAATTAACACGTATAAAACATGACTCCTGTAGAGATGAGACAGCTGCTGGTCATTGCTGAGCTGTAATCTGTCCCTGGGACAATGTAGATGAAGCTACATCATCCTCATCATCATCCCACTCCCCTTTTCCCCTCCCTCACCTGTCCATTAGTGGTACACACACACACAACTTCAACAGAAGCAGGATTATAACGTTCCATCCTGTTTAACACGGGCATATTCTTTACTTCTCCTTTTCTTATACTGATTTTCTATATATATTTTTTAGAATAAATTATTTATGACTATCTTTATTATATATCATATACAGAACCAGTCAAATGTTTGGACACACTTACTCATTCCAGGGTTTTTCTTTATTTTTTAAAACTACTTTCTACATTGTATAAAATAGTGAAGACATCAAAACTGTGAAATAACAAGAGAGCAAAGCTTTCATCAAGGCAAAGGGTTATTTTGAAGAATCTGAAATATAAAATACATTTTGATTTGTTCAAAAACTTTTGTGATTACTTCACGATTCCATGTGTGCTATTTCATAGTTTTGATGTCTTCACTATTATTATATAGAAAATAGAAAAAAATAAAGAAAAACCCATAAATGAGTAGGTGTGTCCAAACTTTTGACTGGTACTATATTTTCTAACTTAGTATTCTCCGGGATAGAAGCTTGTTTAATGGGAATTTTGACTTTTGCTGCCCTTAGTTTTATCCCAAGCAGCATGGTATACATGGGACAGTGGAGGCTGGTGGGATGAGCTGTAGGAGGACGGGCTCATTGTCATTACATTTACATTTAAGTCATTTAGCAGACGCTCTTATCCAGAGCGACTTACAAATTGGTGAATTCACCTTCTGACATCCAGTGGAACAGCCACTTTACAATAGTGCATCTAAATCATTAAGGGGGGGTTAGGAATGTAATAAATGAAAAAGAGTCGAACATGTGGTTTCCATATGTTTGATGTGGTTGATTCCGTTCCATTCACTTACAATGAGCCCATCTTCCTATAGCTCCTCCCGCCAGTCTCCACTGACATGGATTGGAGATTAATGCAACATTACTACAATGGATGTAGATGGCACTGACAGCCACTGCACAGATTACCCACAAACCTCAGATGTCAAACTCGATTCCAAATGTGATTGTCACCTGATAATCTACCATGCTGTGATTGGGCAGTAGTAGTTGGTGATGTCTCGTGTTGTTGTGCTTCTGTTTTTGTAGGTTTTTCATCTTCCCCAATGCTCATGTTGACGTCTCTTTGACATATTATATATTTGGGCATGTGATCTCTATTTCATTCATCTCATTCTTTTCATTATCACGCTTACCATCATTTTGTTTTCTTTTGGTTCATTGTAGTTTTGTATCAATTTCAATGGTATATTTCATTGAATCATATTTCCAGAGATCAATGTACCCGTATGGCCAGTTCCATTTGAATAGCATATATCATTCATAGATGTAGGTATTATATGATTGTTCTCTGTTTTATACTTTGTCCACCGCATGTTGGCGTTGTGTCCTGTGTTTATGCTGCATGCTCATCTTTTCATTATGTTCACTGCAGTTTGTAGTTGTGCGCTGCAGTTTGTAGTTGTGTACTCATGTAGAAGACAATCTTTCCTCTTCATTATCTCTGCATCATCTCATAATATCAATCATTTGAAGTGGGTAAAAAGGCCAAAAAGATAATCAAGGACAAATCAAATTTATTTATAAAGCCCTTCTTACATCAGCTGATATCTCAAAGTGCTGTACAGAAACCCAGCCTAAAACCCCAATCAGCAAACAATGCAGGTGTAGAAGTATGGTGGCTAGGAAAAACTCCCTAGAAAGGTCAGAACCTAGGAAGAAACCTAGAGAGGAACCAGTCTATGAGGGGTGGCCAGTCCTCTTCTGACAACAACCACCCGAGCCACTGTCTGTTCACCCCGCTATCATCGCACTGCATCTTAGTGCAAGAGGCGTCACTGCAGTACCTGGTTCGAATCCAAGCTGCATCACATCCGGATGTGATTGGGAGCCCCACAGGGCGGCACACTATTGGCCCAGCGTCGACCGGGTTTGGCTGGGGTAGGCCGTCATTGTAAATAAGAATTTATTCTTAACTGACTTTTAAATAAAAGAAAAATGATCCAGAAAGTGAGGTCAGTACAAGTGCATCAAAGCTGGGACAGAGAGACTGAAAAAAAAGCTTCTATTTCAAGGCCATCAAACTGTTAAATAGTCATCACTAGCACTTTAGAGGTGGCTGCCCTATATACAGTGGGGCAAAAAAGTATTTAGTCAGCCAACAATTGTACAAAATTAGAAGAAAAAAAATCCAGAAAATCACATTGTAGGATTTTTAATGAATTTATTTGCAAATTAGGAATCTGCCAAAATACCAGCAACAGTGTGTGAAAACCTTGTGAAGACTTACAGAAAACGTTTGACCTCTGTCATTGCCAACAAAGGGTATATAACAAAGTATTGACAAAATACTTATTTTCCACCATAATGTGCAAATAAATTCATAAAAAATCCTACAATGTGATTTTCTGGATTTTTTTTCTTCTAATTTTGTCTGTCATAGTTGAAGTGTGCCTATGATGAAAATTACAGGCCTCTCTCATCTTTTTAATTGGGAGAACTTGCACAATTGGTGTCTGACTAAATACTTTTTTGCCCCACTGTATATACTGTATTATATTATATTCCACTGTATTTTTTGTCTATGCCGCTCTGATATCGCTTGTCCAAATATTTATATATTCTTAACTCCATTAATTTACTTTCAATTTGTGTGTATTGTGTGTATTGTTGTGAAATTGTTAGATATTAGATAGTACTGCACTGTTGGAGTGAGAAACACAAGCATTTCGCAACATCTGCTAAACATGTGACCAATCACATTTCATTTGACATAATGTTAGCAGTGTGATTACTTTAAAGTTCAGGGTTAGATTTAAAATCTGATTCAAAAAAGATACATTGTAGAAATAGGCGGGGTTTAGCCATAATTATGACTTTTGTAAGTAGTGGTGACATCCCTTTTACTTCGCCGCTTCCACTTTTCTCTAACGAGCACAGTGAAGCAGGCCGAAATGGCTCCTACAAAAAGTGTAGGGCTTGTCAATTTGAACAACAGCCAACAAATTACTGGTATTTTTGTTGTTGTTATCCCTTCATTTCAATTAAATGGGGTTACTTTATCGAGGGCGTTATAACCTGGAAATCTTGCTAAAAATAACGTGGCGGAATTAGTTTATATTGATTGTTTCACTCGGGCGATTGATGAGGAGGGACACTAAGGTACGGACTTGT
Source organism: Oncorhynchus masou masou (assembly GCF_036934945.1). NCBI lineage: Eukaryota > Metazoa > Chordata > Actinopteri > Salmoniformes > Salmonidae > Oncorhynchus > Oncorhynchus masou. The sequence goes on from NC_088242.1 coordinate 9,022,804, forward strand.
TAGCGAGTAACGCCCGGTGTTTGAATTGTGGGATGGAGTTTTGTTGACTCTTGTCCAGTCAGTCAATTTTTAATATCTGACATCGGTATATTTTGTTACACAGCGAAATACATCGGGAGCACAAAACCCGAACATCAATGGCAGAAAATATGGTAAGTGTGACAACACATTGTAGTTGTTGATAAAATATTGTGTATTGTTTGCCGGCTAGGTAGCTAATTTCGCTAGCTAACGTTACCGTAGTCTGATTGTCGGAGTGATGAGGCAGCAGAATTAGCCACTTGCTAGCATCAGTACTAGAATGACAAGGCCTAGATAACTGCTAACTCACTGTTAGCAAGCTTAACTGGTCAGAAACGTTTTGAATTAAAATGTGCCCGTATGTACTGTTGTTTTTAGTTAAAACTATCTTATTTAATAAACAAGGTCGTAGTATATTAACTTAATAACGTTATATTTGTAACGTTGTTGGATTTAAAAAAAAAATGCGTGGACGTTCACTTTGAGAAAAAGGACATTGTTGACTCTGTTAACTAGCTAGTTCGCTACATACAGTACTAGTGGTTAGCAAGCTAACTGGTTTTATCAACATAACCCTGGCCTCTACTTTTTTTATTGCTGGAAAGAAGCAACAGTTAGCTAAATTTGGAGAAATAAAAGCTAGTCAGTGTTCATAGCTTGTATTCAACTTGTGGCAGAAAAAATGACGAGCAAACATTAACATAGTTAGCCACAATATCGGTTAGCTAACTTTAGCTAGTGTTGTTATCTTTGTTCATTCGAGGTAAAACAATCCAACTAAGTTAGCTTATGACCTGAACCAGTCACTGGTATTTTAGCCGTCTCATGGCATGATATAAGCTGCTCATGTCATTTAAAATTCCCAACTAGTTGAACTAGCTACTGTTCATTTGATATCACAACCACGTTATTGCTTGTGAATTATGACCCCATGTGTCATGATAAAGATGAACGACAATGGTGTCAACGACCCTCCACCCATATTTATGCACTGTCATGGTCCACACACTGAAAGATACAAGCTGAACAATCTAACTAGCTACAGCAGTGTCATGTTTTCAGTGGGTTGCCGGTAACCAGCTCATGGTTAATCAAATTAGCTAATGAGCCATGACCAATAAGGTTTCCCCAATGGATGTTTTTGGTTTGGCAAAGCAATCTAAATTCAAGGAAACAACAGTATGATGTGGAGAATGTAATGTTTTTCCTAATTTGCAGATCATCAGGGTTCAGTCCCCGAACGGGATGAAGAAGATCCCTGCCACCAAGAAGGAGACAGCAGCCGCTTTCCTCAATAAGGTATTAAAGTATGGATGCATGATATGAAGACAAACATTGGCTCTCAGTGGTACTCTAGGCTATATGGTTGGGCCGTGTACAACAAACAGTACTTTCCACAAACACATGTGAAACTTGTTCTTTCTGTCATTCTGTTGTCATATTCATAGCGCATTCTTTCCAACTGTGCTATTGACCAGCTAGCATCAGAAGATGGACATTTATGTCTTTATCTCCCTTTGCCTAGCCTGTGCTCTGTTAATTTATGTATGAAGCATGCAGCTCTGCAGGATAGCGAATTTATTTCAGTGTTTACCCCCCCTTTGCCTGTGCAGTTAATGGCATCCACTGTTGATGGATCTGATGCATGGCTCAGCAGAGACCTGTGTGTGTGTGTGTGTGTGTGTGTAGGGAAAGCTGTGAGTTATGTGGAGAGAGAATGGTGTGCAATGCAATGTTTTTAAACAGTGTGCTATCAATAGATTCACCACAGCAGCTGCTTGCTATCCTGCCAGGATAAAACCCCTTGGGAGTACCTAGCTACCTTCCAGTAAGGGTTTTCCATTCCAAATCCACTTCATCTAGCCAGGCTGTGTTTGGATGAAATGGATATGAATGTCTAACTGTGGCTTAGCAGCATTTAGATACTGACAGTGAAATATGGGCAACGCCTTGGGCACAAATGGACCTCAGTGACTGCGAGACAGTATTGGGTAGGAAATCTTAAGTGGGAGTCAAATTTCCACATCAATGGCTGAATCAGGAGTGGCCGGCTGTTCGGTCACCGTGGAGAAGGTTGCCTGCGGCAGTGCCTTATTAAAAATGCATGTCTTTGAGTTAAAAAATAAATAATGTGTGGCAGATCAATGAGGGTATTTTTTGTATTCCCTGGTCTCAGATGTACAGTCACTCAGTCAGTGATGGGGAGAGATGGAAATGGAGAGTTGCATGAATAGCTCAGAGAGGCATTAATTAACCCATAAGAGTCTAAGCTGGGTGGGAAGGGTGTGGGTCTAGGAAGCTATGTGGAATTGTTTGAGAAGGTTATACCAAGGATCATTTTGCTATTTGATTTAGAATTTTAAGACCACTCGAGGTATCTTTTTGTTTGGTATTTTTCAGAATTTTTTGGGGGGGGGCCTTTCTGCTATTATTGCGTTGAAAAACATATTCACTGCATGGAACAACAGATAGCTGCCCCCCCCCCAAAAAAAAAAATTCTAAAGGAAGTTGGTTCTGTAGTGTCTGACCTCCATATCTGAGAGATGTATAAGGGGTTTTCTTTATTTTTACTATTTTCTACATTGTATAATGATAGTGAAGACATCAAACTATGAATTAACACATATGGAATCATGTATTAACCAAAAAAGGGTTAAACAAATCAAAATATATTTGAGATTCTTCAAAGTCGCCACCCTTTGCCTTGACAGATATGTACACGCTTGACATTCTCTTAACCAGCTTCATGAGGTAGTCACCTGGAATGCATTTCAATTAACCGGTGTGCCTTCTTAAAAGTTAATTTGTGGAATTGCCACAACGTTGGAAGCACAGAATCGTCTAGAATGTCATTGTATGCTGTAGCATTAAGATTTCCCTTCGCTAGAACTAAGGGCCCTAGCCTGAACCATGAAAGACAGCCCCAAACCAGGATTTTGAAGGGGTGTCCACATACTTTTGTGTGCGCGTACTTTACTCAAATTAAGTTGGATTGAAACCTCCTTAGTGACACCTTTGCTTTAACCTTCCAGTTTGACAACATGGACATCCTCAGTCATGAATGTTTTTCCTGCTGATCTCTTGGACTTGTGACTTATCCTTTGTTGGTGAGATGTGACCAACAGTACAACAGAGTTGACTCTCTTTGCACCACTAAAGCATTATGGATTTGATTAAATGCAAGAAAGCCCACTTAGGCTCAGCAGAAGTGCTCAGAGGACTTGGATAGATCTTGGATGTTTCTGCGATAATGACCGTAGACCAGGCAACTCTGACAGTCTTACTTTCTCCTCTGTCAGCCTGTTGTTTGGGAATCCGCTTTGACAGTTTAATGGGTAGTGAAATGAAGTGGAGTGAACACTCTTTGTTAAACACACAGTTGATCGAAGGATTAGCGAGACATGACTTCACAACCAGATTTCTTACAATCTTTGTTTTCCCTTTTTTTATTATTTTTTTTATTTCATGGGCTTTTAATAGACAATTAGACACATTTACTTTATACTACACTCATGATGTGTCATGCTCCAGGAGACAAGTGGCCCTACTTAACCCTCAACTAAAGCTCATCGTTATCTAGTCTCTTCCCACAGCCGTGCCATGAGTCTGGCAAGCGAGACAGGACTAATCGTCATTGCTCTGTTTCTACTGTCAGGTGGGCAAAGAGTTTGGATTCCCCTCCAACGGCTTCACCATCTTCCTGAACCGTAACAAGACTGACGAGATCCAGTCCCAGAATAAGACCCTCAGCCTGCTGAAGATCAAGTGAGTTCGGAGCAACATTGAGTTGTTACTATTAGACCTATTACATGCATCACTAGTCGTTAGACTGCTCCATTTAGCTAGCTACACATGTTGTCATCAATATCGTCACTTCGGCATTTTATCTTGGATTGTCATTATGCTCATTGTGTGGGTGAATTTAATGTGTCTAATTCTTCCCTCCCTCTAGACATGGAGACATGCTCTACCTATACCCCTCGGGCTCCCCGGGACCGGCAGGAGAGACCATGGACCTGGCCACGCCTCACTCGTCATCACTACCCTCTACCTCCCATTCGTCCTCTTCTTCATCGTCCATGATGTCACGCTCCCACTCGGCGCCCCAAATCTCCGAGGACGAGATCGACCAGTACCTGGCCAAGCAGGAGGGAAAGATCTACAGGAATAAAGATCCACAGCTGTAAGAGCTTTATATACATCCTGTATGTTGTATTTAAGCAAAGATCTAGAGGAACAGTGATCCACAGCTGTAAGATTTATATACAATACCTGTCACAAGTTTGGACACACCTACTCATTCCAGGGTTTTAAATATTTTCTACATTGTAGAATTATAGTGAAGACGTCACAACTATGAAATAACACATATGGAATCATGTAGTAACCAAAAAGTGTTAAATAAATCAAAATATATTTGTGATTCTTCAAAGTAGCCACCCTTTGCCTTGATGACAGCTTTGGATAACCAGCTTCATGAGGTCATCAGTCACCTGCAATGCATTTCAATTAACAGGTGTCCCTTCTTCATTAGTGGAATTTCTTTCCCTAATAATGCGTTATGAGCCAATCAGTTGTGTTTTGACAAGGTATGGGTGGTATACAGAAATTGGTCTATTACCAAATAGGGCCAAGTCCATAGTATTGCAAGAACAGTCCATCATTACTTTAAAACCATGAAGGTCAGTCAACCCGGAAAATGTCAAGAACTTTGAAAGTCTCTTCGCGTGCAGTCTGTTCGCGTGCAGTCTGTTCGCGTGCAGTCTGTCGTCCGAGTGCAGTCTGTCGTCCGAGTGCAGTCTGTCGTCCGAGTGCAGTCTGTCGCCCGAGTGCAGTCTGTCGCCCGAGTGCAGTCTGTCGCCCGAGTGCCGCCCGAGTGCAGTCTGTCGCCCGAGTGCAGTCTGTCGCCCGAGTGCAGTCTGTCGCCCGAGTGCCGCCCGAGTGCAGTCTGTCGCCCGAGTGCCGCCCGAGTGCAGTCTGCCGCCCGAGTGCAGTCTGCCGCCCGAGTGCAGTCTCGCCCGAGTGCAGTCTGTCGCCCGAGTGCCGCCCGAGTGCAGTCTGTCGCCCGAGTGCCGCCCGAAAACCATCGAGTGCAGTCTGTGAGTGAGTGCAGTCTGTCGCCCGAGTGCAGTCTGTCGCCCGAGTGCAGTCTGTCGCCCGAGTGCAGTCTGTCGCCCGAGTGCAGTCTGTCGCCCGAGTGCAGTCTAGTGCAGTCTGTCGCCCGAGTGCAGTCTCGCGAGTGCAAAGGATAAGTGCCGCCCGCCGCCCATTAGAGTCCGCCGCCCGAGTAGTCTGCCGCCCAGCAGTCTGCCGCCCGAGTGCAGTCTGCCGCCCGAGTGCAGTCTGCCGCCCGAGTGCAGTCTGCCGCCCGAGTGCAGTCTGTCGCCCGAGTGCAGTCTGTCGCCCGAGTGCCGCCCGAGTGCAGTCTGTCGCCCGAGTGCCGTTGCAAAAACCATCAAGCGTGATGACACTCCCTGTCATAAGGATTGCCCAGAGTTAACTCTGCTGCAAAGGATAAGTTCATTAGAGTTACCAGCCTCAGAAATTGCATGCCAAATAAATGCTTTAGAGTTCAAGTAACAGACACACCTCAACATCACCTGTTCAGAGGAGACTGTGTGAATCAGGCCATCATGGTCGAATTGCTGCAAAGAAACTACTAAAGGACACCAATAAGAAGACTTTCTTGGGCCAAGAAACATGAGCAATGGACAATAGACCGGTGGAAATCTGTCCTTTGGTCTGATGAGTCCAAATTAGACATTTTTGGTTCCAACCGCCATGACTTTGTGAGACGTAGAGCAGGTGAACGGATGATCTCTGCATCTGTGGTTCCCACTGTGAAGCATGGAGGAGGAGGCCTGATGGTGTGGGGGGGCTTTGCTTTTATTTTTAATTCAAGGTCACACTTAGCCATGCTGGTTATCACAGCATTCTGCAACGGTACGTCATCCCATCTGGTTTGCGCTTAGTGGACTGTCATTTGTTTTTCAACAGGACAATGACCCAACACACCTCCAGGCTGTGTAATGGCTATTTGACAAAGAAGGAGAGTAATGGAGTGCTGCATCAGATGACCTGGCCTCCACAATCATCCGGCCTCAACCCAATTGAGATGGTTTGGGATGAGTTCGACCGCATAGTGAAGGAAATGTAGCCAACAAGTGCTCAGCATATGTGGGAACTCCTTCAAGACTTTTGGAAAAGCATTCCAGTTGAAGTTGGTTAAGAGAATGCCAAGAGTGTGCAAAGCTGTCAATGCCAAGGGTGGCTACTTTGAAGAATCTCAAATGTAAAATATAGCAGGTGCTATTTTACGCAACCGGGATTTTAATCCAGGATAGGGGTCTCTGCTGTAACCAAGAAGATCTTGACATCTAGCCACTTATCATGAGCTGGATATAATTTATGTATTTATAAAGCTCTTTTATACATATAGTTAAAACCCCAAAGAGCAAGCAATGCAGATGTTGCCGCGGTGGCTGTGCTGTCACGTTGGCGTTGCCGCGGTGGCTGTGCTGTCACGTTGGCGTTGCCGCCGTGGCTGTGCTGTCACGTTGGCGTTGCCGCCGTGGCTGTGCTGTCACGTTGGCGTTGCCGCCGTGGCTGTGCTGTCACGTTGGCGTTGTGGCTGTGCTGTCACTGTGCTGTGCCGTGTGGCTGTGCTGTCACGTTTGGCGTGCCGCTGTGCTGTCACGTTGCTGTCAACGTTGGCGTTGCCGCCGTGGCTGTGTGACTTATTTGTTCAAGGTTTTGGCCAAGGTTTTTTTATGTTAATGATCGGCAGCTGTGCCGGCGTATAAATTAGTTTTGTTATTCATAACTGCATTGTGATTTGAATTTTGTGGAGATACATATTTTACTCAACTTTGAGGAATGAATTTAGTTTAAAAGTTCACACCCATAACAGCTGCATCGATCCTACAGCTGTAAGATATGTATATACATAAAGATCTATAGGAGCAGAGATTTATATTCATAAAGATCTATAGGAGCAGAGATCCACAGCTGTAATATATTTATAATCTATAGGAGCAGAGATATTTATATTCATAAAGATCTATAGGAGAAGAGATCCACAGCTGTAATATATTTATAATCTATAGGAACAGAGATATTTATATACATAAAGATCTATAGGAACAGAGATCCACAGACATAAGAGAGACTGTTGCCAGCTAGATATGTAATTGTATTAAGCCATTCACATGTATCAGTGTATTGATTCAGTTCTTGTTTCAGGTGTCGACATGGATCGATGGGAAAGTGCGTGCACTGTGTGCCCCTAGAGGTAAGTGCTCTTTCCTCCTTCATTCGTCCAACAATTGACTGTGATGCTTAAAATTTGTTTTACGTGTCAACTTTGCTGTGAATTCCAATTGTTTTCTATCTGCCAGCCTTTTGACGAAGAGTACCTGAGTCATCTAGAGCCACCTGTCAAACACATGTCATTCCATGCCTACATCCGCAAGCTGACAGGAGGCGCTGACAAGTGAGTGGCTCTAGCCTGTAGCCTGTTTCTAGATCTGTCTGTATTGTCTTGGCAACATGTTTGCCTTGACGATATCAAAAGAATATACACTCTGTATACTCTGCTCTTTTCCAGCAGGAGGATTGGCCACATCCACAAGCTCTTTGTCTTTATTCAAATCTTATTTTCATCTACAGAGGGAAGTTTGTGGCCCTGGAGAACATCAGCTGTAAGATCAAGTCGGGCTGCGAGGGCCACCCTCCCTGGCCAGAGGGGATCTGCACCAAGTGCCAGCCCAGCGCCATCACCCTCAATAGACAAGTACACCCTATAACGCACTCCACTTTACTGCCAAGGGTCCATCTCAATACTCCACTTTACTGCCAAGGGTCCATCTCAATACTCCACTTTACTGCCAAGGGTCCATCTCAATACTCCACTTTACTGCCAAGGGTCCATCTCAATACTCCACTTTACTGCCAAGGGTCCATCTCAATACTCCACTTTACTGCCAAGGGTCCATCTCAATACTCCACTTTACTGCCAAGGGTCCATCTCAATACTCCACTTTACTGCCAAGGGTCCATCTCAATACTCCACTTTACTGCCAAGGGTCCATCTCAATACTCCACTTTACTGCCAAGGGTCCATCTCAATACTCCACTTTACTGCCAAGGGTCCATCTCAATACTCCACTTTACTGCCAAGGGTCCATCTCGGGAAGTCTAAAGCAGGGATTCCCAAACTCTGTCCTGGGGCCCCCCCCTGGGCACATGTTTACATTTTGTATTTGTTTTGCACTAGCACTATACAGCTGATTTTTTTAAATGACCATTGAGCTTTGATTATTTGAATGCTCTGTGTAGTGCTAGGGTAAAAACCAAAATGTGCACCTAGAGAGGGCGGTGGGGCAGGACCGAGTTTGGCAAACCCTTTTCTAGAGTAGCTCCTCCTCGTTTTCTTGGCTTCATTTAGTCATTGGGTTTCACAGGATGGGTGATAACAAGGAAATATGGTGGATTGATGATTACAAGGCCATTTGATTTCACTTTTTCACATGACTACTTCTGTCGCATCACTTCAGATTTAGAAAAGCACACGAGGAGAGGAATCCACTATAACCTATTGAAATGCACCTCCCAAGAGGTTTCTCAACCTCTACTCATTTCCTAGTGGAGATGTTGATTTAATAACCCGCCTCATCCCCGCCAACAGAAATACAGACATATAGACAACATCATGTTTGAGAACCACACCATCGCAGACCGTTTCCTGGACTTCTGGAGGAAGACGGGCAGCCAGAGGATGGGCTACCTGTACGGCAGGTACACGGAGCACAAAGACATCCCTCTGGCCATCAGAGCTGAGGTTGCTGCCATCTACGAACCCCCGCAGGTGAGTGTTCTGCGCTCTGGACTCTGGACTCCAATGGTTTGTTAGTGATTTGTAGATGTAGTAAGATTAATTTGCCACAGGGTGGCAGTAGGTTCACTTTCAATGGGTAATGGGTATTGACAAAGTGCTGCTGTTGCAGGAGCAGTATTTATCACAGACTTGAAGTAATCAGATCATTGTATCTACACTGAACAAAAATACAAGTGCAACGTGTAACCCTGTTAGCTCCATGTTTCATGAGCTGAAATAAAAGATGTTCCGCACACACATACAAAGCTTCACCGTCTCAAATGTTGTGCACAGTTGTGTTTACATCCCTGTTAGTGAGCATTTCTCTTTTGCCAAGATAATACATCCACCTGACAGGTGTGGCATATCAAGAAGCTGATTAAACAGCATTATCATTACACAGGTGCACCTTGTGCTGGGTACAATAAAAGGTCACTAAAATGTACAGTTTTGTCACCCGACACAATGCCACAGTTGTCTGAAGGTTTGGGGGTGTGTGCAATTGGCATTATTACTGCAGAAATGTCCACCAGAACTGTTGCCAGATAATTGAATGAATTTCTCTACCATAAGCCCCCTGCTACATTGTTTTAGAGAAAATGTCAGTTCTTCCAACCGGCCTCACAACCGCTGACCACGTGTCTGGCGGTTAAAGTTGTCAACAGTGTGCCCCTATGGTGGGGTTACGGCGGAGTTGCAATGAAAAAGCCATATATCAGACCGGCCAATCAAAAAATAAAAGATTAAGATGTGCAAAAGAACAGACACTGGACAGAGGAACTCTGCCTAGAAGGCCAGCATTCCGGAGTCTCCTCTTCGCCGTTGAGACTGGTGTTTTACGGGTACTATTTAATGAAGCTGCCAGTTGAGGACTTGTGAGGTGTCTGTTTCTCAAACTAGACACTCTAATGTACTTGTCCTCTTGCTCAGTTGTGCACCGGGGCCTCCCACTCCTCTTTATATTCTGGATAGAGTCAGTTTGCGCAGTTCTGTGAAGGGAGTAGGTCACAGCGTTGTACGAGATCTTCAGTTTCTTGGCAATTTCTCGCATGGAATAGCCTTCATTTCGCAGAACAAGAATAGACTGATGAGTTTAAGAAGAAAGGTCTTTGCTTCTGCCTGTAATCAAACCCACAAATGCTGATGCTCCAGATATTTAACTAGTCTAAATATGGCCAGTTTTATTGCTTCTTTAATCAGAACAACAGTTTTCAGTTGTGCTAACATAATTGCAAAAGGGTTTTCTAATGATCAGTTAGCTTATCCAATTTTATAATTTTAAAAGTCAAACACAACGTGACATTGGAACACAGGACTGATGGTTGCTGATAATGGGCCTATGTAGATATTCCCTAAAAAATCTGCCGTTTCCAGCTACAATAGTTATTTACAACATTAACAATGTCTACATTGTATTGCTGATCAATTTGATGTTATTTTAAATGGACAAAAAATTTCCTTGTTTTTAGAAATGTGCTTTATTTTCAATTGACCCCACACTTTTGAATGTGACATATATTTATTTATTAGGCTATTGGAAACTACTTTAAGCTTGTGTACTTTGTTTTTAAAGAAATGTTTAACCTAGATGTGTTTGATTTAGTTGGTTGAATTTAAGCTCTTGTGAATTCCTCTGTCCATCAGATTGCCACCCAGAACAGTCTTGAGCTGGTAGAGGACCCTAAAGCTGCAGCCGTGGAGGAGATTGCAGCCAAGCTGGGCCTGCGCAAGGTTAGCCGACACCACTAGCTAAAAATATGGACTTTTATTTATTTTTTCCCATATCCTTTCCCTGATCCAGATTTGGATTCTGCCTAGTACCCTCATATCTCTAACCTATTGTGCTCTTCAATACGTGTCCAGCTGACTTAGTGCCACATTTGTATTGTGATGTCACAATGTATCACAGCATCGGAGGGGTAGTATCCTTTTCCATGTACAACCCTTCATCTGGGTCGTACCCCCTTCACTCACTGGGAACAGGTATAGAAGAACATCTGGGTCGTACCCCGTCTCTCAGGGGGAACAGGTGTAGGAGAACATCTGGGAACAGGTGTAGGAGAACATCTGGGAACAGGTGTAGGAGAACATCTGGGAACAGGTGTAGGAGAACATCTGGGAACAGGTGTAGGAGAACATCTGGGAACAGGTGTAGGAGAACATCTGGGAACAGGTGTAGGAGAACATCTGGGAACAGGTGTAGGGGAACATCTGGGAACAGGTGTAGGGGAACATCTGGGAACAGGTGTAGGGGAACATCTGGGAACAGGTGTAGGGGAACATCTGGGAACAGGTGTAGGGGAACATCTGGGAACAGGTGTAGGGGAACAGCTTATATCTCAAGTCCATCAGACTGCTAAACAGCAATCACCAACTCCGAGGCTGCTGCCTACATGGAGACCCAATCACTGGCCACTTTAACTCATGGATCACTAGTCACTTTATACAATGCCACTTTAATCATGTGTACATATCTTACATTACTCATATGTATTTACTGTATTTTATACCACCTATTGCGCCTTACCTATGCCACTCGGCCATCACTCATCCATATATTTATATGTACATATTCTCATTCACCCCTTTGGATGTTTGTGTATTAGGTAGTTGTTGGGAAATTGTTAGATATTACTGCACTGTCGTAACCAGAAGCACAAGCATTTCACTACACTGGCATTAACATCTGCTGTGACAAATGAAATTTGATTTTAAGGACAGCTACTGTCCAGTCTGACTGGCCCATCATTATAGACCACTGGGGTCATGAGGCACTCATCAATATGGGGCGTTCCCTCGATTCCTCAGTCTTTACAGGATAGTGACGTTAAACAGCTTCCGTGTGCCCTCGGGCCATAGTGTGCCCCCGGGCCATAGTGTGCCCCCGGGCCATAGTGTGCCCCCGGGCCATAGTGTGTGTGAGTTGTGTAGAAAGTTTACGCATCCATCATGGATTTTAAGACGTCCAATCAGTGCATTCGAGAAGTATTCAGACCCTTTCCCTTTTCCCACGTTTTATGTTATTTTATATATGTATTTTGTTGTTTTATATATATATATATATACACACACACACACACACACACATTGCCTTGCGAAAGTATTCGGCCCCCTTGAACTTTGCGACCTTTTGCCACATTTCAGCCTTCAAACATAAAGATATAAAACTGTATTTTTTTTGTGAAGAATCAACAAGTGGGACACAATCATGAAGTGGAATGACATTTATTGGATATTTCAAACTTTTTTAACAAATCAAAAACTGAAAAATTGGGCGTGCAAAATTATTCAGCCCCTTTACTTTCAGTGCAGCAAACTCTCTCCAGAAGTTCAGTGAGGATCTCTGAATGATCCAATGTTGACCTAAATGACTAATGATGATAAATTCAATCCACCTGTGTGTAATCAAGTCTCCGTATAAATGCACCTGCACTGTGATAGTCTCAGAGGTCCGTTAAAAGCGCAGAGAGCATCATGAAGAACAAGGAACACACCAGGCAGGTCCGAGATACTGTTGTGAAGAAGTTTAAAGCCAGATTTGGATACAAAAAGATTTCCCAAGCTTTAAACATCCCAGGGAGCACTGTGCAAGCGATAATATTGAAATGGAAGGAGTATCAGACCACTGCAAATCTACCAAGACCTGGCCGTCCCTCTAAACTTTCAGCTCATACAAGAAGAAGACTGATCGGAGATGCAGCCAAGAGGCCCCTGATCACTCTGTCACTCTGGATGAACTGCAGAGATCTACAGCTGAGTTGGGAGACTCTGTCCATAGGACAACAATCAGTTGTATATTGCACAAATCTGGCCTTTATGGAAGAGTGGCAAGAAGAAAGCCATTTCTTAAAGATATCCATAAAAAGTGTTGTTTAAAGTTTGCCACAAGCCACCTGGGAGACACACCAAACATGTGGAAGAAGGTGCTCTGGTCAGATGAAACCAAAATTGAACTTTTTGGCAACAATGCAAAACGTTATGTTTGGCGTAAAAGCAACACAGCTCATCACCCTGAACACACCATACCCACTATCAAACATGGTGGTGGCAGCATCATGGTTTGGGCCTGCTTTTCTTCAGCAGGGACAGGGAAGATCGTTAAAATTGATGGGAAGATGGATGGAGCCAAATACAAGACCATTCTGGAAGAAAACCTGATGGAGTCTGCAAAAGACCTGAGACTGGGACGGAGATTTGTCTTCCAACAAGACAATGATCCAAAACATAAGGCAAAATCTACAATGGAATGGTTCAAAAATAAACATATCCAGGTGTTTTTGAATGGCCAAGTCAAAGTCCAGACCTGAATCCAATTGAGAATCTGTGGAAAGAACTGAAAACTGCTGTTCACAAATGCTCTCCATCCAACCTCACTGAGCTCGAGCTGTTTTTGCAAGGAGGAATGGGAAAACATTTCAGTCTCTCGATGTGCAAAACTGATAGAGACATACCCCAAGCGACTTACAGCTGTAATCGCAGCAAAAGGTGGCGCTACAAAGTATTAACTTAAGGGGGCTGAATAATTTTGCACGCCCAATTTTTCAGTTTTTGATTTGTTAAAAAAGTTTGAAATATCCAATAAATGTCGTTCCACTTCATGATTGTGTCCCACTTGTTGTTGATTCTTCACAAAAAAATAGTTTTATATCTTTGTTTGAAGCCTGAAATGTGGCAAAAGGTCGCAAAGTTCAAGGGGGCCGAATACTTTCGCAAGGCACTGTGTGTGTGTGTGTGTGTGTATATATATATATATGTGTGTATATATATATATATATATATATATATATATATATATATATATAAGAGTTATTCTAAAAGGGATAAAAAAAAATGGATTCCCTCATCAATCTACACACAATACCCCATAATGACAAAGCGAAAACAGGTTTCTAGAAATGTTTGCTGATTTTCTTAAATACGTAATACCTTATTTGCATAAGTATTCCGACTCTATGCTACGAGAGTCAAAATTGAGTTCTGGTGCATCCTGTTTCCATTTAATCATCCTTGATGTTTCTACAACTTGATTGGAGTCCCTCTGTGGTAAATTAAATTTGATTGGACATGATTTGGAAAGGCACACACTTGTCGATATAATGTCCCACAGTTGACAATCCAAGCCATGGGGTCTTAGGAGTTGTACGTAGAGCTCTGAGACAGGATTTGTGTCGAGACACATCTGGGGAAGGGCACCATAACATTTCTTGCAGCATTGAAGTTCCGCAAAAACACAGCTGCCTGGGCAAACTGAGCAATCGTGAGAGAAGGACCCGATGGTCACTCATACATAGCTCTGGAGTTTACCTGTAGAGCTGGGAGAACCTTCCAGAACGCCAACCATCTCTGCAGCACTCCACCAATCAGGCCTCTATGGTAGTGGCCAGCCAGAGGAAGGAAACCTGGCAACATCCCTACGTTGAAGCGTGGTGGTGGCGGCAGCATCATGCTGTGGGCATGTTTTTCAGAGACTGGGAGACTAGTCAGGATCGAGGAAAAGATGAACAGAGCAAAGTACAGAGATCCTTGAGGAAAACCTGCTCCAGTGCAGGACCTCAAACTAGGGCGAAGGTTCACCTTCCAACAGGACAACGACCCTAAACACACAGCCAAGACAACGCAGGAGTGGCCTTGGACAAGTCTCTGAATGCCCTTGAGTGTTCCAGCCAGAGCCTGGACATGAACTGGACTTGAACCCGATCGAACATCTCTGGGGAGACGCTCCTCATCCAACCTGACAGCGCTTGAGAGGATCTGCAAAGAATGGGGGAAACTCTCCACATACAGGCGTGCCAAGCTTTTAGTGTCATACCCAAGAAGACTCGAGGCCGTACTTACCAAAGGTGTTTCAACAAAGTGCTGAGTAAAGGGTCTGAATACTTATGTAAATGTGATATTTCTGTTTTGTAATTTATAAATTGGCATAAATTAATAATAATAATAAACAAATGTTTGCTTTGTCGTTATGGAGTATTGTCTGTAGATTGAGGGGGAGGGGAGGGGGGGGGCAATAAAAAATCAAGTTTAGAATAAGTCTGTAACAAAATGGGGGGGAGTCAAGGGGTCTAAATGCTTCCTGAATGCAGTGTATGTTACTATAGCTGTCCGCACCAGAGAATTACCTTATGAATATAGGTCACTCGACAAAAGTATAATATATATTCTTAGTCCAACAATGTGGAGTTTGATGAGCTTGACTTTGCTGACCATAGTTTTCCTATGTGGTCTTTACTGAAGGTGGGGTGGATCTTCACTGACCTTCTCTCTGAGGACACCAGGATAGGCACGGTCAAATACACCAGGAACAAGGACTCGTACTTCCTAAGTGCGGAGGAGTGCATCACGGCTGGACACTTCCAGAACCAACAGTGTAACCCCTGCAGACTCTCACCCGACGGACACTTCGGGTCCAAGTTTATCACTGTGGTGGCCACAGGTACACGGACCTAACAAGGCCATCTAATGACTTCTACAACAGAATCCTACCAGACCAGAAGCGGGTGTAGATATGTCCTAGTTGTCTGACTCGCTTTAAGCAGTAGGTACAGTTGAAGTCGGAAGTTTACAAATACTTAGGTCATTAACTCGTTTTTCAACCACTCCACAAATTTCTTGTTAACAAACTATAGTTTTGGCAAGTCGGTTAGGACATCTACTTTGTGCATGACACAAGTTATTTTTCCAACAATTGTTTATAGACTGCTTATAATTCACTATCACAATTCCAGTGGGTCAGAAGTTTACATACACAAAGTTGACTGGCTTTTAAATTTCTGGAATTTTCCAAGCTGTTTATGTCATGGCTTTAGAAGCTTCTGACAGGCTAATTGACATCATTTGAGTCAATTTGAGGTGTACCTTCAAACTCAGTGCCTTTTTGCTTGACATCAAGGCGGTGGCCCGTTCCTGTAGGTTCATGCTCTACAACATCCGCAGAGTACGCCCCTGCCTCACACAGGAAGCGGCGCAGGTCCTAATCCAGGCACTTGTCATCTCCCGTCTGGATTACTGAAACTCGCTGTTGGCTGGGCTCCCTGCCTGTGCCATTAAACCCCTACAACTCATCCAGAACGCCGCAGCCCGTCTGGTGTTCAACCTTCCCAAGTTCTCTCACGTCACCCCGCTCCTCCGCTCTCTCCACTGGCTTCCAGTTGAAGCTCGCATCCGCTACAAGACCATGGTGCTTGCCTACGGAGCTGTGAGGGGAACGGCACCGCAGTACCTCCAGGCTCTGATCAGGCCCTACACCCAAACAAGGGCACTGCGTTCATCCACCTCTGGCCTGCTCGCTCCCTACCACTGAGGAAGTACAGTTCCCGCTCAGCCCAGTCAAAACTGTTCACTGCTCTGGCCCCCCAATGGTGGAACAAACTCCCTCACGACGCCAGGACAGCGGAGTCAATCACCACCTTCCGGAGACACCTGAAACCCCACCTCTTCAAGGAATACCTAGGATAGGATAAAGCAATCCTTCTCACCCCCCCTTAAATGATTTAGATGCACTATTGTAAAGTGGCTGTTCCACTGATGTCAGAAGGTGAATTCACCAATTTGTAAGTCGCTCTGGATAAGAGCGTCTGCTAAATGACTTAAATGTAAATGTAAATCAAGGGAAAATTAAAAGAAATCAGCCAAGACCTCAGAAAAAAATGTGTAGACCTCCACAAGTCTGGTTCATCCTTGGGAGCAATTTCCAAACACATGAAGGTACCGTGTTCATCTGTACAAATAATAGTATGCATTAATTATCTTAATTTACCGAGGTTAGCTAGCCAGCTATTTGTCGTCCTTAACGTAGGAAATGCTGCTAGCTAGCTAGCCAACCTCTACCGAATTGAACTCCAACTACCCGGTCAACATTCTGCGTCGCTCCACAGGTAGTATCACATTTTTCATTTCACTTCATTACAGTACAACGGTTTGATTTGTTTGATCGTAGCTAGCCAGCTACATAGCCGTCTTTGTATCTAAGACAATTGTGTAGTCTAGAGCGATTTTCTAGGTTAGCTGGCCAGCTATTGTCGTCCTCTTAACGTAGCTAGCCAGCTAGCCCCCGAATAGCAGCACTGTAGTAACTATTACAGTACAACGGTTTGTTTTGTTTGATCGTAGCTAGCTAGCTACATAGCCGTCTTTGTATCTAAGTCAATTGTTTAGCCTAGAGCGATTTTCTAGGTTAGCTACATCGCAGCCACTACCAGCTAGCCTACTCCAGCAGTACTGTATCATTTCAATCATTTTAGTCTATAAGATTCTTGCTACGTAAGCTTAACTTTCTGAACATTCGAGACGTGTAGTCCACTTGTCATTCCAATCTCCTTTGCATTAGCGTAGCCTCTTCTGTACCCTGTCAACTATGTGTCTATCTATCCCTGTTCTCTCCTCTCTGCACAGACCATACAAACGCTCCACACCGCGTGGCCGCGGCCACCCTAATCTGGTGGTCCCAGCGCGCACGACCCACGTGGAGTCCCTGGTCTCCGGTAGCCTCTGGAACTGCCGATCTGCGGCCAACAAGGCAGAGTTCATCTCAGCCTATGCCTCCCTCCAGTCCTTCGACTTCCTGGCACTGACGGAAACATGGATCACCACAGATAACACTGCTACTCCTACTGCTCTCTCTTCGTCCGCCCACGTGTTCTCGCACACCCCGAGAGCTTCTGGTCAGCGGGGTGGTGGCACCGGGATCCTCATCTCTCCCAAGTGGTCATTCTCTCTCTCTCCCCTTACCCATCTGTCTATCGCCTCCTTTGAATTCCATGCTGTCACAGTTACCAGCCCTTTCAAGCTTAACATCCTTATCATTTATCGCCCTCCAGGTTCCTCGGAGAGTTCATCAATGAGCTTGATGCCTTGATAAGCTCCTTTCCTGAGGACGGCTCACCTCTCACAGTCCTGGGCGACTTTAACCTCCCCACGTCTACCTTTGACTCATTCCTCTCTGCCTCCTTCTTTCCACTCCTCTCCTCTTTTGACCTCACCCTCTCACCTTCCCCCTACACAAGGCAGGCAATACGCTCGACCTCATCTTTACTAGATGCTGTTCTTCCACTAACCTCATTGCAACTCCCCTCCAAGTCTCCGACCACTACCTTGTATCCTTTTCCCTCTCGCTCTCATCCAACACTTCCCACACTGCCCCTACTCGGATGGTATCGCGCCGTCCCAACCTTCGCTCTCTCTCCCCGCTACTCTCTCCTCTTCCATCCTATCATCTCTTCCCTCTGCTCATACCTTCTCCAACCTTTCTCCTGAGTCTGCCTCCTCAACCCTCCTCTCTTCCCTTTCTGCATCCTTTGACTCTCTATGTCCCCTATCCTCCAGGCCGGCTCGGTCCTCCCCTCCCGCTCCGTGGCTCGATGACTCATTGCGAGCTCACAGAACAGAGCTCCGGGCAGCCGAGCGGAAATGGAGGAAAACTCGCCTCCCTGCGGACCTGGCATCCTCTCACTCCCTCCTCTCTACATTTTCCTCCTCTGTCTCTGCTGCTAAAGCCACTTTCTACCACTCTAAATTCCAAGCATCTGCCTCTAACCCTAGGAAGCTCTTTGCCACCTTCTCCTCCCTCCTGAATCCTCCTCCCCCCCCTCCTCCCTCTCTGCAGATGACTTCGTCAACCATTTTGAAAAGAAGGTCGACGACATCCGATCCTCGTTTGCTAAGTCAAACGACACCGCTGGTTCTGCTCACACTGCCCTACCCTGTGCTCTGACCTCTTTCTCCCCTCTCTCTCCAGATGAAATCTCGCTTCTTGTGACGGCCGGCCGCCCAACAACCTGCCCGCTTGACCCTATCCCCTCCTCTCTTCTCCAGACCATTTCCGGGGACCTTCTCCCTTACCTCACCTCGCTCATCAACTCATCCCTGACCGCTGGCTACGTCCCTTCCGTCTTCAAGAGAGCGAGAGTTGCACCCCTTCTGAAAAAACCTACACTCGATCCCTCCGATGTCAACAACTACAGACCAGTATCCCTTCTTTCTTTTCTCTCCAAAACTCTTGAACGTGCCGTCCTTGGCCAGCTCTCCCACTATCTCTCTCAGAATGACCTTCTTGATCCAAATCAGTCAGGTTTCAAGACTAGTCATTCAACTGAGACTGCTCTTCTCTGTATCACGGAGGCGCTCCGCACTGCTAAAGCTAACTCTCTCTCCTCTGCTCTCATCCTTCTAGACCTATCGGCTGCCTTCGATACTGTGAACCATCAGATCCTCCTCTCCACCCTCTCCGAGTTGGGCATCTCCGGCGCGGCCCACGCTTGATTGCGTCCTACCTGACAGGTCGCTCCTACCAGGTGGCGTGGCGAGAATCTGTCTCCTCGCCACGCGCTCTCACCACTGGTGTCCCCCAGGGCTCTGTTCTAGGCCCTCTCCTATTCTCGCTATACACCAAGTCACTTGGCTCTGTCATAACCTCACATGGTCTCTCCTATCATTGCTATGCAGACGACACACAATTAATCTTCTCCTTTCCCCCTTCTGATGACCAGGTGGCGAATCGCATCTCTGCATGTCTGGCAGACATATCAGTGTGGATGACGGATCACCTCGGCAAGACGGAGCTGCTCTTCCTCCCGGGGAAGGATTGCCCGTTCCATGATCTCGCCATCACGGTTGACAACTCCATTGTGTCCTCCTCCCAGAGCGCTAAGAACCTTGGCGTGATCCTGGACAACACCCTGTCGTTCTCAACCAACATCATGGCGGTGGCCCGTTCCTGTAGGTTCATGCTCTACAACATCCGCAGAGTACGACCCTGCCTCACACAGGAGGCGGCGCAGGTCCTAATCCAGGCACTTGTCATCTCCCGTCTGGATTACTGCAACTCGCTGTTGGCTGGGCTCCCTGCCTGTGCCATTAAACCCCTACAACTCATCCAGAACGCCGCAGCCCGTCTGGTGTTCAACCTTCCCAAGTTCTCTCACGTCACCCCGCTCCTCCGCTCTCTCCACTGGCTTCCAGTTGAAGCTCGCATCCGCTACAAGACCATGGTGCTTGCCTACGGAGCTGTGAGGGGAACGGCACCGCAGTACCTCCAGGCTCTGATCAGGCCCTACACCCAAGCAAGGGCACTGCGTTCATCCACCTCTGGCCTGCTCGCCTCCCTACCATTGAGGAAGTACAGTTCCCGCTCAGCCCAGTCAAAACTGTTCGCTGCTCTGGCCCCCAATGGTGGAACAAACTCCCTCACGACGCCAGGACAGCGGAGTCAATCACCACCTTCCGGAGACACCTGAAACCCCACCTCTTCAAGGAATACCTAGGATAAGATAAGTAATCCTTCTCACCACCCCCCCTTAATGATTTAGATGCACTATTGTAAAGTGGCTGTTCCACTGGATGTCAGAAGGTGAATTCACCAATTTGTAAGTCGCTCTGGATAAGAGCGTCTGCTAAATGACTTAAATGTAAATGTATTAACACCATGGGACCATGCAGCCATCATAAGCTAAGGACCTTGTGAAGATGCTGGAGGAAACAGGTACAAAAGTATCTATATCCACAGTAAAACGAGTCCTATATCGACATAACCTGAAAGGCCGCTCAGCAAGGAAGAAGCCACTGCTCCAAATTGCCATTAAAAAGCCAGGCTACCGTTTACAACTGCACACGGGGACAAAGATCATACTTTTTGGAGAAATGTCCTCTGACCTGATGAAACAATAATAGAACTGTTTGGCCATAATGACCATCGTTATGTTTGGACGAAAAAGGGTGGGGGGCTTGCAAGCCGAAGAACACCATCCCAACCATGAAGCAAGGGGGTGGCAGCATCATGTTGTGGGGGTGCTTTGCTGCAGGAGGGACTGGTGCACTTCACAAAATAGATGGCATCATGAGGAAGACACTTTGTGGATATATTGAAGCAACATCTCAAGACATCAGTCAGGAAGTTAAAGCTTGGTCGCAAATGGGTCTTCAAAATGAACAATAACCCCAAGCATACTTAGAAAGTTGTGGCAGAATGGCTTAAGGACAACAAAGTCGAGGTATTGGAGTGGCCATCACAAAGCCCTGACCTCAATCCTATAGAAAATGTGTGGGCAGAACTGAAAAAGCATTTCTGAGCAAGGAGGCCTACAAACCTGACTCCGTTACATCAGCTCTGTAAGGAGGAATGGGCCAGAATTCACCCACCTTATTGTGGGAAGCTTGTGGAAGGCTACCTGAAACGTTTGATCCAAGTTAAACAATTTAAAGGCAATGCTACCAAATACTAATTGATTGTATGTAAACTTCTAACCCACTTGGAATGTGACGGAAGAAATAAAAGCTGAAATAGATCATTCTCTCTACTAATATTCTGACATTTCATATTCTTAAAACAAAGGGGTGATCCAAACTGACCTAAAACAGGGCATTTTTACTAGGATTAAATGTCAGGAATTGTGAAAAACTGAGTTTAAATGTATTTGGCGAAGGTGTATGTAAACTTCTGACTTCAACTGTACATGGTGGACTTTGCTTTGAGGATAGTAAAAATACGTTTAGAAACGTTTTGTATTTAGCGAAGCAAGTCAGTTAAGAACAAATTCTTATTCTACAATGATGGCCAACCCTAGCCCGGACGACGCTGGGCCAATTGTGCTCCGCCCTTTGGGACTCGAACCTGGGTGTTTTAATGATGAGTGTTTGCACCGACCGACTCATTTCGTTAATGTGTAATAAGAACAAACCTCTAGCCTGCATTCTCCTAACGGCTCACTTCAAGTTTGGGATGTGAACTTGGGTGTGAATGAAATGTTGTCCCATGGATTAATGAGATGTGGATATTTCACCACAACCATGATTCTATGACTATAATGTGGCTATCCCGGGCCTGCACTGTTGTATAACGGATCAATCATGCTTGATGATGATGACTGCCTGTCTTGTGATTTTTTTTTTTCCAGATGTTCTGTGAGGGTGACTGTGTGCCTCACTTCCTCTCCCTGCAGGTGGTCCTGATAACCAGGTGCACTTTGAGGGTTACCAGGTGTCTAACCAGTGCATGGCCCTGGTCAGAGATGAGTGTCTACTGCCCTGCCGAGACGCCCCTGAGCTGGGCTACGCTAAAGAGTCCAGCACAGAGCAGTACGTACCAGACGTCTTCTACAAGGTACAGTTACAAGGAGACAGTCACTAAAATCTCTCACCACTTCACTCATTTTTACTGCTCCTAATGTTTCTTTTTTTTAGGCTAAAATGGCAGGAACAAAATGTTGATTTAAACAGAACAAAAAAATGTCATCCAGTAGATTGAGTTAACCGAAAGGGGACTCTGTGTGAATAAGTGGTATTAGCTTGGACCTGAGGTAAACCTAATGGATTACTGCTTTATAGAAATAACAAAACGTTTTCATCACATTACATCTTTCCAATGTGAGAATGACAGAATGAATGCAACCCAAAGATCTTAATCTCTCTGTTTTAGAGCATTTAATTTTTTATTTTACCTTTATTTAACTAGGCAAGTCAGTTAAGAACAAATTCTTAGTTACAATGACGGCCTAGGAACAGTGGGTTAACTGCCTTGTTCAGGGGCAGAACAACAGATTTGTACCTTGTCAGCTTGGGGATTCAAACTTGCAACCTTTCGGTTACTAGTCCAATGCTCTAACCACTAGGCGGTAGCCGAGCATAGGTGGTCATCTCCAGTCCTCGAGGGCCTGATTTGGTGTCACACTTTCCCCCCCATCCCAAGCAAACACAGCTGATTAAACTAATGTACTTCTAAACTGAAGATCATGATTAGGTGATTATTGGAGTCAGGTGTGTAAGCTGGTGCTCGGACAAGACTGTGGCACCAATCATGCGCTCGGACTAGAATTGCCAACCCCTGGTTTAGGGCATAAGCTCCTCCCTCATCCTCTCTCTGCCTAGGGCATAAGCTCCTCCCTCATCCTCTCTCTGCCTAGGGCATAAGCTCCTCCCTCATCCTCTCTCTGCCTAGGGCATAAGCTCCTCCCTCATCCTCTCTCTGCCTAGGGCATAAGCACCTCCCTCATCCTCTCTCTGCCTAGGGCATAAGCTCCTCCCTCATCCTGTATGTGAATCCATGATAACAAGGACGGCGAAAACAGATTATCTGGAGGGACAATGAAGGCAACGTGGTTGTGGATGGAGTTGCAGGATCTTCAACATGATACCTGGATGAAGTCTGAGGACAAAGTGAGGGAAATGATCTCTGAGAAAGTGAATATGGATCACAGGAAGATTTGAGGTGGAGCATGCCCAGAGGACTAGAAAACCCACCACCAACCCAGGTGACAGGCCCAGGCCAATAGTGGTCAAGTTCTTGAGGTTCAAGGACAAGGTAGATGTTCTGGAAAGAGCCAAGAACTTGAGAGGAATGTGCATCTTCCTCACCAAGGACTATCCTGAAAAATGTGCGCCAGAAGAGAAAATAACTTATCTCCGGCCATGAAAGTCGGAGCGCGTTGGGACATTGCTTACATCTGCTATGTCAGCCTCATTGTCCACCCTCGGCCATGAGGCCAATACTTAAAGCTTAATCAAGAGCAGTGATACGAGCCAGAGCAGTGATACGAGCCAGAGCAGTGATACGAGCCAGAGCAGTGTGCAGGTTTCTTATTTTTATTTTCACCCTCCCTCCCAAAAGCCTGGAAGGGATGAGAGACGAACCCGCGAGTTTGTAGCTTCAACCCGGCAGCACACCAACTGATTTAATGGACTAACGATTTAAAAAAGAATGTTCCTCTTTGTTTGTTCTTTTCCATATTATGTATGAGGCTACACAGGAGATGGGCTGAAAATTTCCCATGTTAATACACTGCTCAAAAAAACAAAGGGAACACTTAAACAACACAATGTAACTCCATGTCAATCACACTTCTGTGAAATCAAACTGTCCACTTAGGAGGCAACACTGACAATAAATTTCACATGCTGTTGTGCAAATGGAATAGACAACAGGTGGAAATTATAGGCAATTTGCAAGACACCCCCAATAAAGGAGTGGTTCTGCAGGGGGTGACCACAGACCACTTCTCGGTTCCTATGCTTCCTGGCTGATGTTTTAGTCACTTTTTGAATGCTGGCGGTGCTTTCACTCTAGTGGTAGCATGAGACGGAGTCTACAACCCACACAAGTGGCTCAGGTAGTGCAGCTCATCCAGGATGGCATATCAATGCGAGCTGTGGCAAGAAGGTTTGCTGTGTCTGTCAGTGTAGTTTCCAGAGCATGGAGGCGCTACCAGGAGACAGGCCAGTACATCAGGAGATGTGGAGGAGGCCGTAGGAGGGCAACAACCCAGCAGCAGGATCGCTACCTCCGCCTTTGTGGAAGGAGGAGCAGGAGGAGCACTGCCAGAGCCCTGCAAAATGACCCCCAGCAGGCCACAAATGTGCATGTGTCTGCTCAAACGGTCAGAAACAGACTCCATGAGGGTGGTATGAGGGCCCGACGTCCACAGGTGGGGGTTGTGCTTACAGCCCAACACCGTGCAGGACGTTTGGCATTTGCCAGAGAACACCAAGATTGGCAAATTTGCCACTGGTGCCCTGTGCTCTTCACAGATGAAAGCAGGACGTGACAAAGAGTCTGGAGACGCCGTGGAGAACGTTCTGCTGCCTGCAACATCCTCCAGCATGACCGGTTTGGCGGTGGGTCAGTCATGGTGCGGGGTGGCATTTCTTTGGGGGGCCGCACAGCCCTCCATGTACTCGCCAGAGGTAGCCTGATTTCCATTAGGTACCGAGATGAGATCCTCAGACCCCTTGTGAGACCATATGCTGGTGCGGTTGGCCCTGGGTTCCACCTAATGCAAGACAATGCTAGACCTCATGTGGCTGTAGTATGTCAGCAGTTCCTGCAAGAGGAAGTTATTGATGCTATGGACTGGCCCGCCTGTTCCCCAGACCTGAATCCAATTGAGCACATCTGGGACATTATGTCTCGCTCCGTCCACCAACGCCACATTGCACCACAGACTGTCCAGGAGTTGGCGGATGCTTTAGTCCAGGTCTGGGAGGAGATCCCTCAGGAGACCACCAGCCACCTCATCAGGAGCATGCCCAGGCGTTGTAGGGAGGTCATACAGGCACGTGGAGGCCACACACTACTGAGCCTCATTTGGACTTGTTTTAAGGACATTACATCAAAGTTGGATCAGCCTGTAGTGTGGTTTTCCACTTTTTAATTTTGAGTGTCACTCCAAATCCAGACCTCCATGGGTTGATAAATTTGATTTCCATTGATCATTTTTGTGTGATTTTGTTGTCAGCACATTCAACTATGTAAAGAAAAAAGTATTTAAGAATATTTCATTAATTCAGATCTAGGATGTGTTATTTTAGTGTTTTAGTGTTGCAATAGCAGGATATAACATATTTAAAAGAGACCGGAATACTTACGGGAGAGTTTTTTTTTATATATACCCTAAACTGAAATATAGACGCAATGATTTTTACTGAGTTAGTTATATAAGAAAATCAAGCAATTTAAATAAATGAATTATGCCCTAATCTATGGATTTCACATGACTGGGCAGGAGAGCAGCCATGGGTGGACCTGGGAGTGCTTAGGCCCACCCACTGGGGAGCCAGGCCCAGCTGATCAGAATGAGTTTTCACCCACAAAAGGGCTTTATTACAGACAGAAATACTCCTCAGGTTCATCAGCTGTCTGGGTTGTTGGTCTCAGACCATCCCGCAGGTGAAGAAGTAGGATGTGGAGGTCCTGGGCTGGTGTGGTTACACTCTGCAGTTGTGAGGCCGGTTGGACGTACTGACATTTTCTAAAACAACACCAGAGGCAGCTTATGGTAGAGAAATCGTTTAAATTCTCTGACGACAGTTCTGGTAGACATTTATGCAGTCAGCATGCCAATTGCACGTTCCCTCAACTTGAGACATCAGTGGTATTGTGTCATATGAGACAACTGCACATTTTAGTGGCCTTTTTATTGTCCCCAGGATAAAGTGCACCTGTGTAATGATCCTAATGTTTTAATAATCAGCTTCTTGATATGCCACACCTGTCAGGTGGATGGATTATCTTGGCAAAGAAGAAATGCTCACAAACAGGGATGGAACCAAATTTGTGCGAAATCAGCTTTTGGTGCATATGGAACTTATCTTGGTCCCTTTTTTTTATTTCAGTTCATGAAACATGGGACTAACACTTAACAACATGTTGCTTTCATATTTTTGTTCAGTATATATTCAGAGCCAAATCCCTGAAATGCTTAGAGAAGATCTTTTGTCAAATGTTGTTGGAGTGTTGTGGTTGCAGGTTCACTTGGCATATCTAAAAGCCTTTAATTATGAGGTGTTACTATAGGCCAAGTGCTGACAGTCACTATCTAAATAATGTGTGAAATGCTTGATAGGGTATGTGATGTAAACAGAGAAGTATACTTTCTTGGGAACCAGAATACTTAATTAATCAAACTGTCTGCTCAAGAGGAAGAAGATTATTTTGTACCTATAAGATGCAGTGATCTATCTAGGAGAGCCAATGTTCCAAAAGCTGGGCCTAAAATCGTGTGTAAGAGATCATACAAAAGATTCTGCTGTGACTCTTGTGTGTGTTAGTCTGATGTGATTCATAAGGAGTTTCCAGACGCTGCACTTGACAAATTTGCTTCTTCTAATTATTGATAGACATTCACCTGCTAACAGTTCTAACAGTCAGTCTCTTAAGGGTCTGTGGATTGATGGGAAATTGAGACAGTTTGTTTGAAAGAGATGGAAAAGCGATGGGGGGGCTGCATATCTGACTGGCTGACTTACTGTAAACTGAGAAATGATGACTAAACTCAACAAAAATAACTGTATTATGAAGCCAAGATGAATGATGGGGGAAAACAATCTTAGAAGTACTTTTTAAAATTATGGGCAGAAAAACAAATTCATCTTTCATTGAATCATCTATTACTCACACAACCATTTGGTGTTATTTTGATTCCTTCATTGGTTCATTGATTTCTTCATTTTGATTCCTTCAATGATTATGATTCCTTCATTGGTGAAGGTGACAAACTTAGGCAGGAAATGCCAACAACTAACAGCGATCGTATTCATGCATCAAAAAAAAGAAAAACATTGTAAGTTTGAATTTTGTTAAGTTAGTGTGGGAGAGGTGAGAATTATTATTGATCAATACTTATACCTGGCATTGACAGCTTGGCAAGCTACTGAGGATGGTAGGAGTGGCCATAAAGTCAGCTGTCTGTCTTATCTTTAATCTGAGTCTAGAGGAAGGTGTTAGTTATCTGGCCTGGAGGGAAGCGAAAGTCATTCCGCTACCCAAGAGTGGCAAAGTGGGTTTTACCGGTTCTAACAGCAGAACAATCAGCTTGCTGCCAGCTCTTTAAAAAAAAAACTGTAGAATTTTTTGTTGTTATTGACCAAATACAATGCTATTTCTCTGTAAACAAATTGACAAGACTTTCAGCATGTTTATAGAGAAAGGGCACTCAACATGTACTGCACTGACACAAATGACTGATGATTGTTTGAAATAAATTGATATTTAGAAGGTTGTGGGAGCTGTACTGTTAGATTTAAGTGACTCCTTCGATATTATTGACCATAACCTGTTGAAAACGTATGTTATATATATATATTTTTTTTTATGGCATATTGTGGCTAAAGATCTATCGATCGACTATAACTCTTCTTTAATAGAAGCTTCTCTAATGTCACGTGTGGTGTACCATGGCAGCTCTCTTGGCCCTCGTTACTATGTTTATCAATGACCTGCCACTGCTATTTAACAAACCCTGTGTGTCCATGTATGCTGAGGATTCAACCATATACTTGTCAGCAACCACAGATAATGAAGTCACTGAAACCCTTAAGAAGGAGTTGCAGTCTGTTTTGGAATGGGTGGCCAATAATAAACTGGTCCTGAACATCTCTAAAACTAAGAGCATTATATCTGGTACAAATCATTCCTGACGCTGTAGACCTCAGCTGGATCTGGTAATGAGTGGTGTGGCTGTTGAACAAGTTGAGGAGACTAAATTACTTGGCGTTACCTTAGATTGTAAACTGTCATGGTCCAAACATATATACAGTACCAGTCAAGTTTGTACACACCGACTCATTCAAGGGTTTTTCTTTTCACTATTTTCTACATTGTAGGATGATAGTGAAGATGTAGTAACCAAAAAAGGGTTAACCAATCAACATATGTTATTTGAGGTTCTTCAGAGTAATCCACCCTATGCCTTGACAGTTTTCACACTCTTGGCATTCTCTCAACCAGTTTCACGAGGAATGCTTTTCCAACAGTCTTGAATGAGTTCCCACATGCTGAGCGCTTGTTGGCTGCTTTTCCTTCACTCTGCTGTCCAACTCATCCCAAACCATCTCATTTGGATTGAGATTGAGTGATTGTGGAGGCCAGGTCATCTGATGCAGCACCATCACTCTCTTTGGTCAAATAGCCCTTACACAGCCTGGAGGTGCGTTAGGTCATTGTCCTGTTGGAAAACAAATGATTGTCCCACTAAGCGCAAACAAGATAGGATGGCGTATCGCTGCAGAATGCTGGGATAGACATGCTGGTTAAGTGTGCCTTGAATTCTAAATAAATCACAGACCGTGTCACCAACAAAGCCCCCACACACACACCATCACACCACCTCCATGCTTCACAGTGGGAACCACAGATCTTCCGTTCACCTACTCTGCGTCTCACATAGACACGGCGGTTGGAACCAAAAACCTCACATTTGGACTCATCAGACGAAAGGACAGATTTCCACTGGTCTAATGTCCATTGCTTGTGTGTCTTAGCCCAAGCAAGTCTCTTCTTCTTATTGGTGTCCTTTAGTAGTGATTTCTTTGCAGAAATTTCACCGTGACGGTCTGATTCACAGTCTCCTCTGAACAGTTGATGTGTCTGTTACTTGAACTCTGAATCATTTATTTGGGCTGCAGTCTGAGGTTGCAGTTAACTCTAATGAACTTGTCCTCTACAGCAGAGGTAACTCTGGGTCTTCCTTTCCTGTGGCGGTCTTCATGAGAGCCAGCTTCATCATAGCGCTTGATGGATTTTGCAACTGCACTTAATATTAAGTTCTTGAAATATTCTGTATTGACTGACCTTCATGTCTTAAAGTAATGATGGACTATCGTTTCTCTTTGCTTATTTGAGCTGTTTTTGCCTAAATATGGACTTTTAGCAAATAGGGTCATCTTCTGTATACCACCCCTACCTTGTCACAAGACAACTGATTGTCTCAAACCCATTAAGAAGGAAAGAAATTCCACTAATAAACTTTGAACAATGCACACCTATTAATTGAAATGCATTCCAGGTGAAGCTGGTTGAGAGAACACCAAGTGTGTGCAAAGCTGTCATCAAGGCAAAGGGTGACAACTTTGAAGAATCTCAAACAAATCAATATATAAAAATATATATATATATATATATATTTATTTTTTTGGTGACTACCTGATTCCATATGCATTCTATCATAATTTTGATTTCTTCACTATTATTCTACAATGTAGAAAATATGAAACCCTGGAACGAGTAGCTGTGTCAACTTTTGACTGGTACTGTAGATTCAATGGTTGTAAAGATGGGGAGAGGTCTGTCCATAATAAACAGATGCTCTGTTTTTTTGGACACCACACTTCAAAAGCAAGTCGTGCAGGTTCTAGTTTTGTCTTACCAGGCGTAGGGTCAAGTGGTGCAGGGAAAGATCTAGTTAAGCTGCAGCAGCCCGGAACAGAGCGGCACATCTTGCTCTTCACTGTAATCAGAAGGCTAATTGAAATAATATGCATTCCACTCTCTCTTGGTTAAGTGTTATTTTTTTTATGAGAAACAATGTTGTGACATTCCAAATGGTTTGCTTAGTCAACTTCCACACACACAGCTCTGACACGCACACACTTACCCCACCAGACATGCCACCAGGGGTCTTTTCACTGTCCTCATCCAAAACAAATTCAAGGACGCAGTAGGTATTATATAGAGCCATGGAACGCTCTTCCGTCTCCTATTGCTCAAATGAACAGCAAACCTGGTTTCAAAAAACAGAAAGCAAAGCCTCTCGCAGCACAACGTCTCTCCCCTATTTGACCTAGATATTTAGTGTATGTATTGATGTGCCATTGTATGTAGTTCTGTCCTTGTCTATTAATGTTCCGTATTATGTCATGCTTCGTGTACTGTGTGGACCACAGAAACAGCTAATGGGCATCTTAATAAAATACCAAATAACTATTGGAACAGTTACAGCTGTCGTATTTCTCTCCATTGATTGTCATTTTTCTTCATCCCCCTCAACAGGACAAAGATAAATTTGGCAATGACATCACATATTTAGCCCGGCCCCTTCCTGTGGAGTACCTTATCATAGATGTAAGTATGAAAGCATGTGGGTGTGTACATTTGCCGTTTTTATGCAGGTTTAAAGAAAGGAATCAACCAATGACATGAGGAGTGGTAGGACAGGTTTTAGAGTTTAGCATTCATAGCAGGGCCAGCCAACTGAAATACGCGTCTGTCCGTTTTAATATTAGCTCATTAACATTCTCCATCTAACTAGCAGGTGTTTCACATTTTCTAGTTGCTATGTGTGTTTTTACGAACAACTAAATTGTTCAACTGAAGGTTTGCCCGACGCTGTAAAGATGTCTTTCTCCTTCCACAATAATATTGGCAGCTCCTCGCCATACAGAAATATCCAAATCACCATAACTCCACCAACCTATCATGAGGTTGTTCTGTCCAATGATGAGCCCAAGAAAATAAAGAACTAGATGGACTAGCCAAATATTTACTGGCACCAGCTGAGAGCACTTTGTTACTTCTCTTGTATTCCTCTGTCTCGTGTTCCACTCTGTTGTCGTCGCGTGGTCCTCTGTTTTCATATTCAACTGACATCTGTTGTCTTGGCTCTACATCTCGCTGATGTCAAAGGGACTCTCCAAGATGGAACTCTCTTCCAGTCTGTTAGCGCAGTCTGCTAGTTAGAGAAGCGCTATGGGATTCATTTAAGATATTCTTTGAGTTATGGTTTCAAATGTTTTCAGAAAATGAGCAGAGGGACTCGGCTGTCCTATCTTCAAGGGGAAGCTGGTTCCACCATTGTGGTGCCAGGACAGAGATGTTTTAACTTGGCTCAGCGGGAGAGGTGGGGAGGGCCAAGAGACGACGAGAGGTTCCAGTCAGTTAACTTCGTTTGTCACTCCTTCTATCCAGATAACCACCACCTTCCCTAAGGACCCCCAGTATACCTTCAGCTCCACACCACGCTTTCCCATAGAGAACAGAGATATCCTGGGAGAGACACAGGTACACATTGACACACACACAACAGCTAAATTGGCTGTTCCGATGTGTGAGGTTTGGTATTTTTGTTTTCTTTCAGTGGTCAAAGAATGACCTACCATACAGAAGGTTCCGAAGTGTTTTTTTTTTTTTTAAACTTTGTTTAACCTACTTTGGCAACAGCCATTATTTCTCTGTTTCGATCTGACCTGATCACATGATTGTCTGCCAATTCATCCTAAGAGTCCCTGGGCTATGGGGATCATAGAAAGTTATTATTCTTGATCATATTCTATGTTTTCCCCTTCCTGTATGTGTGACAGGATTTCCACAGTTTAGCTACGTACCTGTCCCAGTGCACCTCGACTGTATTCCTGGACATGGTGTCAGACTTCCACCTGCTCCTCTTCCTGGTCACCAACGAGGTCATGCCTCTCAGGGTAAGTTCTGCACAAACACACTCACACCGTACCCCACACACCCATACTGTCACTCACTCACATGCAGACTTGTACACTAGGGTTGGTCATGCCTCTCAGGGTAAGTTCTGCACAAACACACTCACACCGTACCCCACACACCCATACTGTCACTCACTCACATACAGACTTGTACACTAGGGTTGGTCATGCCTCTCAGGTTAAGTTCTGCACAAACACACTCACACCGTACCCCACACACCCATACTGTCACTCACTCACATACAGACTTGTACACTAGGGTTGGTCATGCCTCTCAGGGTAAGTTCTGCACAAACACACTCACACCGTACCCCACACACCCATACTGTCACTCACTCACATACAGACTTGTACACTAGGGTTGGTCATGCCTCTCAGGGTAAGTTCTGCACAAACACACTCACACCGTACCCCACACACCCATACTGTCACTCACTCACATGCAGACTTGTACACTAGGGTTGGTCATGCCTCTCAGGGTAAGTTCTGCACAAACACACTCACACCGTACCCCACACACCCATACTGTCACTCACTCACATACAGACTTGTACACTAGGGTTGGTCATGCCTCTCAGGGTAAGTTCTGCACAAACACACTCACACCGTACCCCACACACCCATACTGTCACTCACTGACATACAGACTTGTACACTAGGGTTGGTCATGCCTCTCAGGGTAAGTTCTGCACAAACACACTCACACCATACCCCACACACCCATACTGTCACTCACTCGCATACAGACTTGTACACTAGGGTTTGGGCGAATTTACAATTGCGTTTTATCGACAAGGGAGTACAAAACAATTGCTAAAAATACTAATGGAATAGGAAGTTTAAACGAATGATAATTTTATAACACTTAGAAACAAATGAACAATGGCAAATGTTAAACTAATAGGCCTTTTAGGATATGCCTTTCACCTATCAAACTGTACAAATCCCAAATATAGACCTACAAGTTACAACGTTTTAAGAAATGAGTGTGAACCAAGTAGTGAGTGGAGAGGGGGAAGAACACGTTGAAAATATGTCTCATGGTTTGACCGAATATTTTAGCCTATCCTATACTCATGTATTTGGATTTTTTATTTTTTTACCTTTATTTAACTCGGCAAGTCGGTTAAGAACAAATTCTTATTTTCAATGACGGCCTAGGAACAGTGGGTTAACTGCGTGTTCAGGGGCAGAATGACAGATTTGTACCTTGTCAGCTCGGGGGTTTGAAATTGCAACTACTAGTCCAATGCTCTAACCACTAGGCTACCCTGCCACCCCGAGAAGGTTCGGTCACACACATTTCCTAGGTGGCAAAGGTCCGAATGGATATTGTCATTGTTTTGGAGTAGGAACAATAGTCTACACTTGATACGTCTATAATATTCATTTTTAAAAGGTAAAGAAATACTAAGTGATATCTGGGTATTTCTATGGACAAGAGAAACACAGCCTATTTAATCATCTTTCTGCAGTCTAGACTAGATACAGAAAAATTATTAGCAATGTATCCATTATATTGCTTTCTTCCCGCCAATTGACCCTTCCATGCACAACACGTGTTCTCCTCCAGAGGGGAAATACACGGTACAATCGTATGTCAACGATGTTTATTAGTGTTGTCACAATATCAGAATTTGGACCAATAACAAGCTTAGGGTTACTTTATTCGGAAGCGATACTCGATACGGAAACGATACCACGTCAAAAAAACGAATGTGTATCACAGAACTTATTTTTTTAAAGTAGGGGGCGTGGTCAGAAAACCAGTCAGCATCTGGTGTGACCACCCTTTTGCCTTATGCAGCGCGACACATCTCTTTCGAAAAGAGTTGATCAGGCTGTTGATTGTGGGCTGTGGAATACTGTCCCACTCTTGTTCAATTGCTGTGTGAAGTTGCCAGATGTTGGCGGAAACTGGAACACGCTGTCGTACATGTCAATCCAGAGCATCCCAAACATGCTCTATGGGTGACATATCTGGTGAGAATGCTGGCCGTGGAAGAACTGGGTCATTTTCAACTTCCAGAAAATTGTGTACAGATCCTTGCAACATGGGGCTGTGCATCATCATGCTGAAACAATAACGAATGGAGGGCGTGTGAATGGCACGACAATGGGTCTCAGGATCTCGTCATGGTATCTCTGTGGATTCAAATTGCCATCAATAAAATGCAATTGTGTTCGTTGTCCATAGCTTAATTCTGCCCCATACCATAACCCCAGCGCCACCATGGGGCACTCTGTTCACAACGTTGGCATTAGAAAACCCGCTTGCCCACACGACATCTACCCGGTACAGTTGAAGCCGATATTGATCTGCGAAGAGCACACTTCTCCAGCGTGCCAGTGGCCATCTAAAGGTGAGCATTTGCCCACTGAAGTCACTTATGACACCATATTACAGTCAGGTCAAAACCTGAGGGCGACGAGCTTTGAGACGAGCTTCCTGGAGACCGTTTCTGACAGTTTCACCAGCTTGTCCGGGTGGCTGGTCTGATGATCCCGAAGATGAAGAAGCTGGATGTGGAGGTCCTGGGCTGGCGTGGTTAAATGTGGTCAGTGGTTGTGAGGCTGGTTGGATGATCTGCCATTTTCTCTGGAGAAAAAAAATGTTGCAGGGGGCTTATGCTAGAGAAATGAACATCAAATTCTCTGGCAACAGCTCTGATGGATATTCCTGCAGTCAGCATGCCAATTGCGCGCTCCCTCAACTTGAGACATCTGTGGCATTGTGTCGCGTGAGACAACTGCACATTTTAGTGGCCTTTTATTGTTCCCAGCACAAGGTGCACCTGTGTGTAATGATCATGCTGTTTAATCAGCTTCTTGATATGCCACACCTGTTAGGTGGATGGTTTATCTTGGCAAAGGAGAAATGCTCACTAACAGGGATGTAAACAAATTTTTGCACAAAATTTGAAAGAAGTAAGCTTTTTCAGCTCATAGGCCCAACACTTGATTGCATTTATATTTTTTGTTCAGTGTATATTGATGCCATAGCAAGTTATGAGTGCATTTCACACACTTCTGAGCCGGAAAAGTACTGAAGTTTCGTTATATCGGACAAAAACTAATGTTTGCCCAGGAAGATGGAACACCCTCAGTCTCTCACACTCTCAAATCAAATACATTCAAGCACTATGTTTTGGTTTGTTGTCATGCTGCAAAAGGTTCAGATTATCACCACGTTTTGTGGAAATGATTTAGTGTCTTAACTCGCCAGTAAGTCTCTTTGTTCACAGAAAAGTGTCTATAATTGTATTGTATATATATATCTACTACGATTCCCAGAGTGCATTTCAACTCCCAGGGAGCAATGCTTCGCTCATGACTGCTCGCTGGCTAGTGGCTACATTGTTGTTATAGTGAAGTTAAGAGTGCATTTCACATTTACTTTTGGGTTGTAATCATATTATTATAGTGCTCACATAAATGTAATGAATACTTTGCCTTCAGGAAGTATTCATAGCACTGGACTGATACCAAGTTATAGTTGTTACATCATTAATAAAACATGTATTTGAGTTATTCACCCATCTACACACATTACCCCATGATGACAAAGTGAGAAGATGTTTTTAGACATTTTGAGTGTATTGAGTCAGCCTTGAGTCGCGTATTGAACATTCCTTGAATCTTTTATTTCAGCTCATGAAACATCGGACCAAACACTTTACATGTTGCGTTTTATGTTTCTGTTCGGTAATAGATTTAAGTCAACTGTATCTTGGCCACTCCGTGTCATCTCGGAAAGCAACTCCAGTGTATATTTGACCTTTGTGTTTTAGGTCATTGTTCTGCTGACAGGTGGATTTGTCACCCAGTGTCTGTTGGAAAGCAGACTGAACCAGGTTTTCCATTTAGGATTTTGCCTGTGCTTGGCCCTGTTCTGTTTATTTTTATCCCCCAAAAACCTCCCTTGTCCTTGCCGATGAGAAGCATACCCATAACATGATGCAGCCACCACCATGCTTGAACATATGAAGAGTGGTACTCAGTGACGCTTTATTGGATTCTTTTCCAAACATTATGCTTTGTAATTCAGGACATAAATGTAATTTCTTTGGCACATTTTGACTTTAGTGCCTTTTATTGCAAACAGGATGTTTTTGGAATATATATGTGCTTTACTTTTCACTTTAATTTAAGTTCGTATTGTGGAGCAACTACAATGTTGATCCATCCTCAGTTTTCTCCCATCACTGCCATTAAACTCTGACTTTTTAAAGTTGGCCTCATGGTGAAACCCCATAACTGTTTCCTTCCCCTCTGGCAAATGAGTTAGGAAGGACGCTTGTGTCTTTTGTAGTGACTTGGTTTATTCATACAGCACCCAAAGTAATTACGTCACCATCCCCAAAGGGATATTCAATGTGTTTTTGTTTTTGCCCATCTACCAATAGGTGCCCTTACTTGTGATGCATTGGAAAACCTCCCTGGTATTTTTTATGGTGGAATCTGTGTTTTGAAATTCACTGCTCGACTGAGGGGGACCGTACAATTGTCTGTATGTGTGGAGTACAGCGATTTGAGGTAGTCATTAAAAAAATGTCACACACTTACATAGTGAGTCCATGCAATTTATGTGACTTGTAAAGCACATTTTTACTCCTGAACTTATTTGGGCTTGCTATAACAAAGGAGTTGAATACTTATTGACTCAAAAACATTTTAAGCTTTATATTTTTAATTCCACTTTGACATTATGGGGTATTGTGTGTAGGCCAGTGACACGAGCTCAATTGAATCCATTTTAAATCCAAGCTGTAAAACAACGTCTCAGGGTGTGAATACTTTCTGAAAACACTATGTTCAAGTCATTATCTCCTTAAAAAATGTAATGTACTTGCTAGTAGAATGTTAGAATACAAATGTCACCTGTAAAATAGTTTGTCGTTTTGCAACAAAACCTCCATTGCACAACTTTTGCATAGTTGTCGTTATCTGCTCTTAAGTTCATAGTTCACTTCTGGAGCCAGTTTTGTAAACAAGCTGTGGGCGTGAAGGTATGGTGTTTCTGTTAGAAGCCAAGCTGTGGGCATTTTCTCCTCTGTTCTAGTATTAAAAAACGACCAAAGTTTCAGTATACCGTGAAAAACTGTTTTTACAGGAAGATGGGACAATATTTCCCTCCAGACATCGCCCAACCATATTTCGCGCACACACACCCACACCCACACACACCCACACTCTCAAACCAAAAACGTTCAAGCACTATGTGTTGGTTTATTGTCATGCTACAAAAGGTTCAGATTATCACCACGTTTGTTCAATGTGGAAATGATTGTGTATTTGTCAACAGTACTCCCCCCCCCCCCCATCTTCAATCAATCTCTTTGTTCATGGCAACTTGGCTCTAAATCCTTGATTGATGTCATCTATCGTTAACAATCGCAATGTTTCCCTGCATTTGATTGGGGTTATCTTGGCGTGGCCGGAAAATAGTTACTTAATGTATTTTATTTTTTACCCAAAAATGTTCTCATTATTTGTTCCCAGGACAGCATTGGTCTGCTGTTGGACGCTGTGAAGACGAAAGACGAGGAGCTGGCTCAGACCTGGAAGAAGTCTGAGCAGTGGGCCACTATCGAGCAGTTGTGCAGTAAGTACCTCTGGACATCCAGGCAGGGCACTGACATGCCTTAGTTGAAATTTTTACATTTCTGTCACTGTTGAAGAGTAATGGATTGTTATATTTTTCTTAATTCCATTATTTTACTTTTAGATTAGTGTGTATTGTTGTGAATTGTTAGATACTACTGCACTGTTGAAGTTAGGAACACAAAGCATTTCATTTCACCCGCAATAACATCTGCTAAATATGTGTATGTGACCGATAAAATTTGATTTTGGATCTGATTTTAAAGTGATTGAGTTAAACTTGTCTTGCATTCAATTCCGTAGAACTTTATTGACCACAAAGATACATTTGGTTGGAGCTCCTTTCATGTATCATCCCTACATATAAAAAGGAAGTCTGAGAAGTCCTTCCTGGTAAGAGTCACCGCCACTCTTATGTCCCTGACCCCTCTCTCCCTCCTCTCCTCAGGCACGGTGGGTGGGCAGTCATCGGGCCCTCAGGAGTACGGGGCCATGGGCGGGGGCCCCTCTACCCCAGCATCCTCCTCGGCGATGTGGTCTTGTCTCCACTGCACCTTTATGAACCAACCAGGCACAGAGCTCTGTGAGATGTGCAGCCTGCCGAGGGGTTAAACCCCACCCCTGCCCTGGCCCCCATGTTTCCCGAACACCTCTACCCACCCGCTTCCCTAATCCACCAACGACTTCGCACCGGGATTGGACACTGCAAACAGCTGCGTGATTGGATGTCTCCTCTGACCCCCCCCCCCCCTTGTCTATTCAATCTCAGACTGCTGCGGGGTTGACAAGCGCAAAACGATGGTATTTGTTTACACCAAATCAAATGATTTAACAAATAATGACTGTGCTCTCATCTCTCTCACGCGCTCTCTGCCGTGGCCCCTGACTGAGACTGGCTGGGACATGTTTAGCTGAAAGCACTTTGGCAACAAGGCTTCTTCCCTCTTCCTCCCCACGGTTCCTTATGTTCCTCCATGACCTGGCGCCAATAAATGTTGCTGTGCTTCAGGGACAACAGCAAAGGAAAGACTCAATCATTTGAAGTTATATGTCACTCACACCGACCGGTGCACCCGTTCGCTCTCGCGACTTATTCTGGAAAGTCTGTGTAAATAATATACATTCCTTGAGGAAGGATTGATTGCTGTTTTATTTAATTGCACATGAAGCGTTTTGTTTTCCTGATTTGTAGCTACAGTAGATATCGGGTGTGTTTTTTTTTTTCTTCTCATTTCTCCCAAGAGTTATCAGACACTGACGGGTCTATCCAGAAGATCTCTTGATTGGCCCAAACCTCTTCACAGAGTTATACAATTAACCTATCAGGCACTATCATAAACCGAGCTGTTTTATTTTGAGTGTTTTGTATTGCAGTAGTGATGTGTTCTCGGTTGCTCAGGCACTTTCCCTTAAGTTGATGCTCTGCCCTCAGGAGTGAGTTTGGAGTGATGGTCCTAGCATTTAATGAAATCATTCGATTTTGGGTTATTTGTTAACTTTGATAAAGATTTGAAGCTCCAGTTGAAGCTTATAGTGTGCCATGTTTTCTTTGTTGGTAGCTTTGAGATGCTTGCTTACTGGGTTAGCTGCCAACACTGCATCTCTCTCTTTCTCTCCTTCCCTGTCTTGCATCGGTTCTCCTCTTTCGACTAGCGCCCGTCTAGAGGGGCCAGAGAGGTATGGAATGCTTTTTATTCCTCCTACGTTCCCTATGGATCTCCATCACTCTGCCTTCAAAGACACTATAGGTCACAGGTCAACATAGCGGAGAGAGAAAGATGCCTTAATGGTCCCATGCCTTTTAGCAGGCCAATGTGCTGTGCACCTGGGATGGACAGAGGAAGAAAGATGGCAAGGGAAGCAGGGAGGGGGAAAGAAAGAGGGATTGTGAAAGAACTGGGAAAGGTGGTGGCCAGGCAGGGCTGAAGAGCTCATGGTGTGTTTGCTTCTGTTACTGAGAACCAATATTTTCTCTCTACACTAAAAAAGCTGTAAAACTGAACTCATTCCAACAGTAGTTATTTGACATCAAATAACTTATGTCCACAGCACAATCAATTCAGAATGTTTTCTCTTCTCATGTCCCCGTATTAGATACAGATCACAATGATCTAGGTGCACCATTAATGTCTGAGAATATGAATGGGTTAGTGGTTAGCATGAACAAGTATTATTATTATTATATTTACCTGTTCCACAGTGTCTCTTGGTCAGCACAGGGTAGGTGTCTGTGTTATTTCACACAGAACGCTGATTCAATTAATTCAGCTTTATATTCTTATAAAGTGGCCAAACCTTGACATTGCTATTTTGATGGCATTCAATGAAGTCTTTGATTTGAATTGGGTTTTTTGTGTGTTTTTTTTTTTTTTTTTTAGATATTTACTCCCTAATTTGACACTGTAGCAGTCAGATTTAGTCTAACAGATACCTCAACTTTTTCCAGCCTTCAGGTATTTCCTGGAGAGGGATATATGTAGCGAGCACATGTCCAAGCGGTTGAGCCTGTCGTCACTTGAGGTTTTCCTCCATTTTGGGGCTGATATCAGTAAATGATCCTTGTCAGTTGAATGGAGAAGAGGGGTCATGGGTTTCAAATTATACTTTTTTTTAATCCCAGATTACTTGTTTTGTTTTTGCTCGGGAGTCATTTCCATTGAAAAAGTTGAGTTTTTATTTTGTAGATTTTATTTGAGAATGGTTTAAGGTTATTTTGCCCATTTTATATCCACTTCCCCCTGTGTGAGTTGTTGAGAACGATTATCTTAAAATGCATAAAATAAGTCCCCGATCTGGTCCAGGGAGTTACGTGGCTTGTTGATGCTGAGTTTCAGCCATACGCAACGCCTTGGACCAGAGCTACATAAATCCTAACTTCCCACTCTGAGCTGAAGAACTGGACCCTGAAAGAAAGTTGTATGATGCTGTAGACCTGGATTTTAATTTAATATCAGAAATACCAGTAAAACAATAAACAATTCCTATCAATGAAGCACCGTGTTTGTTTTGTACTTTTAGGCTGATTTTTGTCTTCTTAAAACCTGTTAAGGCTAGGGGTTCCGCCTCGACAACATCCGATGAAATGGCAGAGCGCGAAATTCATTTTTTTGTTGTTGAAATATTTAACTTTCATACATTCACAAGTGCAATACACCAAATTAAAGCTTAACTTCTTGTTAATATACCCATCGTGTCCAATTTCAAAAAGGCTTTACAGCAAAGGCACACCATACGATTATGTTAGGTCAGCACCTAGTCACAGAAAAACATACAGCCATTTTCCAGTCAAAGAGAGGAGTCACAAAAAGCAGGAATAGAGAGATAAAATGAACCACGAACCTTTGATCTTCATCAGATGGCACTCATAGGACTTCATGTTACACAATACATGTATGTTTTGTTCAATAAAGTTAATATTTATATCCAAAAATCTCAGTTTTCATTGGCGCGTAATGTTGTGCCTCAAACATCCGGCGAATTTGCCACATCAATTTACAGAAATACTCATCATAACACTTGTATCTTTTATCAAAGTTTATGCACAGAATTAATATATACTTCTCAATGCAACCGCTGTGTCAGATTTCAAAAAAGATTTACGGAAAAAGCACACCATGCAATAATCTGAGTACAGCGCTCAGACACAAAAACAAGCCGTACAGATACCCGCCATGTTGTGGAGTCAGTAAAAGTCAGAAATAGCGTTATAAATGTTCACTTACCTTTGATGATCTTCAGCAGAATGCACTCCCAGGAATCACAGTTCCACAAATGTTCGCTAAAGTTCATCTTTATGTCCAAATACCTCCTTTTTGTTAGTGCGTTTAGTTCACCAATCGAAATTCACAAGGTAAGTCCAGACGAAAGGTCAAAACAGTTCTATTACAGTTAATAGAAACATGTCAAACGATGTAAAGAATCAATCTTTAGGATGTTTTTATCATAAATCTTCAATAATGTTTCAACCGGACAATTCCATTGTCTTTCGAAATGAAAAGGAACGCAGCTACCTCTCACGGCCACACGCATGATTTAGCTCATGGCCTTCTGCCAGACCTCTTAGTCAAGCAGCTCTCATTCGCTCCCCCTTCACAGTAGAAGCCTGAAACAAGGTTCTAAAGATTGACATCTAGTGGAAGCTGTAGGAAGTGCAATAGGACCCCATTTACACTGTATATTAGGAAGGCAATGAGTTGGAAAAACTACAAACCTCAGATTTCTCACTTCCTGGTTGATTTTTCTCAGGTTTTTGCCTGCCATATGAGTTCTGTTATACATCATTCAAACCGTTTTAGAAACTTAAGTGTGTTTTCTATCCAAATATACTATTAATATGCATATATTAGCGTCTGGGCCTGAGTAGCAGGCAGTTTACTCTCGGCACGCTTTTCATCCGAACGTGAAAATACTGCCCCCTATCCCAAACAGGTTTTAACGGAGTAGTTAAAGTCTGGCCTCTAACCGCGGGCAGGTAGCCTAGCGGTTAGGAGTGTTGGCACAGTAACTGAAAGGTTGCTTGTTCAAATCCCCAAGCTGATAAGGTGAAAAATGTCTGTGCCCTTGAGCAAGGCACTTAACCCTAAGTGTTCCTGTAAGTCACTCTGGATAAGCGCATCTGCTGAATACCTCAAATGCAAATTGCATGTGTACTCTGAATTTTCAACCACTGGGTCCTTTTTGAAACAACACAAAGTATTTCCCTTCGTTTATTTTTGGAGCTCTTTTGCAGATTATTTATCTGATATGAGTCATTTTTCTTTTCTCTCCATGCGCTTGACCAGACCCAGTATTACGTGTTTTAACTTTGATGCTAGCATATCTGATTAGTTATCACTATTTTTAACACTTATTAAAATGTCAATTTACAGTGCCAAGAGAAAGTATTCATAACACATTTTGTTGTTACAGCCTGAATTCAGAACATATGAAATGGTCTCTCACCCATCTACACCTGAAACCCCATAATGACAAAGTGAAAATATGTTTCGAAATTTTGATTTTGGGCCAATCAATGTATTCAAAATGAAATACAGATCTAATTTACTTAAGGATTTACACCCGAGTCAATTGTAGAAGTACCTTTTGGCAGTGATTTACAGTGTTGAGTTGTCTTGGGTATGTCTATCAGCTTTGCACATCTGGATTTGGGGATTTTCTCCCATTGTCCTTTGCAGATTTTCTCAAACTCTTAAATGAGAAGGGGAGCAGCAGTCAACAGCAATTTTCAAGTCTGGGCTTTGGCTAAGCTACTCAAGGACTTTTACATTCTTGTTATGAAACAATTACAGAGTAGCTTTGGCTGCATGCTTGGGGTCATTGTCCTGTTGGAACGTAAGTATTTGTCCCCCAGTTTAAGGTCATCTGAAGCAGGTTATTATCAAGGGTTTGTTTGTGTTTAGCTCCATTCATTGTTACCAGTCCCTGCCGCACGGTGTTAGACTGGTGATAAGCTGCTTTTCTCCAGACTTAGCGTTTTTTTAAGCCCTTTTTTTTTCCACAATTTTGTTGGATCCAATTAGTAGTTAGTCTTGTCTCATCACTGCAACTCCTGTATGGACTTGGGAGAGGCGAAGGTCAAGAGCCGCGAGTCCACCGAAACCCAACCAAGCTGCACTGCTTCTTGACACAAAGCCCACTTAACCAGGAAGCCAGCCGCACCAATGTGTCAGAGGGAACACTGTGCACCTGGTGACCGTGTCAGCGTGCACTGCGCCCGGCCCGCCACAGGAGTCGCTAGAGCACCATGGGACAAGGACTTCCTGCCGGCTAAACCCGCCCCTCACCCGGACGACGCTGGGCTAAACCCGCCCCTCACCCGGACGACGCTGGGCTAAACCCTACACTCACCCGGATGACGCTGGGCTAAACCCTCCCCTCACCCAGACGACGCTGGGCTTAAACCCTCCCCTAACCCGGACGACGCTGGGCTAAACCCTCCCCTAACCCGGACGATGCTGGGCTTAAACCCTCCTCTAACCCGGACGACGCTGGGCCAATTTTGCGCCACCCCATTGGTGTCGCGGCCGGATGCGCCAGAGCCTGAGCTCAAACCCAGAATCTCGAGGGGCACAGCCAGAACTGCGGTGCAGTGCCTTAGTAGACCACTGCGCCACTCGGAAGGCCCTATGCTCTGAGTCCATCACGTGCCTTGCTGCGACTCCAGGCGTGCTGTCATGTGCCTTTTTCACAGGACTAAATTCCGTATGGCTATTCTCCCATAAAGAGAATTGAATAATGGCGCCGAAGGAGATGGCTGCTGTTTTACGATCCCCTAAACCTATTGTGTATGGGTTTTTTTTTCTCTAGTTATTTGTAACTTATTTTGTACATTATTTCTGCCACCGTGTCTTATGACTGAAAATAGCTTCTTGATATCAGGGCAGTGATTGCTCACCATGTACTGGAGGAATTCTTCTTCAACGCAGACGAAAGGTCGGACGGGAAGAATTTACTTCGGACCGCCCGACAGGGCCCTGATCCCTATCATTCGCAGAAGGAAATGCAGAAGATATTGTGGACGACAGTCCGGGTGCCTTGTAAGGATCCGTCACCGAGAGGGTAATCTACTTTTTACCATCGGTCCTATTAACTAACGTACAATCAATCAATAATAAAGTAGACCAACTACGAGCACATATCCCACCAACGGGACATTAACTGTAATATCTTATGTTTCACCGAGTCGTGGCTGAACGATGACATGATTAACATGCAACTGCCGGGTTTTAAGCTTTTTTGGCAGGATAGAACAGCGGCCTCTTGTAAGACAAGGGGCGGCGACCGATGTATGTTTGTTAACAACAGCTGGTGGTGCACGAAATCTAAGGAAGTCTCAAGGTTCTGCTCGTCTGAGGTAGAGCATCTCATGATAAGCTCTAGACCACAGTATTTACGAAGAGTTTACATCTATATCTTTTATAGCTGTCTATATACCACCGCAGATCGATGCTAGCACTAAGATCGCACTCAATTAGCTGTATAGGGCCATAAGCAAACAGGAAAATGCTCATCCAGAGATCGGCGCTCCTCGTGGCTGGGAACTTTAATGCAGGAAAACTCATCCGTTCTACCTAATCTCTGCTGGCATGTTAAATGTGCAACCAGAGGGGGAAAAAACCCTAGCCTACCTTTACTCCACACACAGAGGGGCGGCAGGGTAGCCTAGTGGTTAGAGCGTTGGACTAGTAACCGGAAGGTTGCAAGTTCAAACCCCCGAGCTGACAAGGTACAAATCTGTCGTTCTGCCCCTGAACAGGCAGTTAACCCAC
This sequence comes from Oncorhynchus masou masou, assembly GCF_036934945.1. NCBI lineage: Eukaryota > Metazoa > Chordata > Actinopteri > Salmoniformes > Salmonidae > Oncorhynchus > Oncorhynchus masou. The sequence goes on from NC_088242.1 coordinate 9,067,267, forward strand.
TGTTCCCAGGCCGTCATTGAAAATAAGAATGTGTTCTTAACTGACTTGCCCGGTTAAATAAAGGTAAAATAAAATAAAAGCGACATGTACAAAGCTCTCCCTCGCCTTCCTTTTGGCAAATCTGACCAAAGTTCTATCCTACTGCTGCCTGCTTACAAGCAAAAACTAAAGCAGGAAACACCAGTGACTCGGTCAATAAGAAAGTGGTCAGATGAAGCAGATGCTAAACTACAGAACTGTTTTGCTAGAAAAGGCTGGAATATGTTCCGGGATTCTTCCAATGGCATTGAGTACATCACATCGGGTCACTGGCTTCATCAATAAGTACATACCCCAACCAGAAGCCATGGATTACAGGCAACACGAGCTAATGGGTAGAGCTGCTGCTTTCAAGGAGTGGGACTAGAAATCCTGCTATACCCTCCCAACAAACCATCAAACAGGCAAAATGTCAATACAGGACTAAGATTGAATCATACTGCACCGGCTCCGACGCTCGTCAGATGTGGCAGGGCTTGCAAAGTATTACAGACTACAAAAGGGAAGCGCAGCCGCGAGCTGCCCAGTGACACGAACCTACCAGACGAGCTGAATTACTTCTATGCTTGCTTCGAGGCAAGTAACACTGAAACATGCGTGAGAGCACCAGCTATTCCGGAAGACTGTGTGATCACGCTCTCCGTAGCCGATGTGAGTAAGACCTTTAAGCAGGTCAACATTCACAAGGCCGCAGGGCCAGACGGATTACCAGGACGTGTACAACGAGCATGTGCTGACCAACTAGCAAGTGTCTTCACTGACATTTTCAACCAGTCCCTGACTGACTCTTTAATACTTACATGTGTCCCTGTACTCCCTGTGCCCAAGAACACAAAGGCAACCTGCCTAAATGACTACCGACCCGTAGCACTCACGTCTGTAGCCATGAAGTGCTTTGAAAGGCTGGTCATGGTTCACATCAACACCATTATCCCAGAAACCCGAGACCCACTCCAATTTGCATACTGCCCCAACAGATCCACAGACGATGCAATCTCTATTGCACTCAACACTGCCCTTTCCCACCTGGACAAAAGGGATGTGGAGAATGCTATTCATTGACTACAGCTCAGCGTTCAACACCATAGTGCCCTCAAAGCTCATCACTGAGCTAAGGACCCTGGGAGGGGGGGGGGGGACCACTGTGCTCTAGAAAGTGTTGTATAAAGTTGTATACAACACATCCGCCATGCTGATCCTCAACACGGGGGCCCCTCAGGTGTGTTTGCTCAGCCCCCTCCTGTACTCCCTGTTCACTCATGACTGCATGGCCAGGCACGACTCTAATGCCATCATCAAGTTTGCCTGATCACCGACAATGATCATTTCCCAATGATGGAGACCACTGAGAAAGTGTTGTATACCCTTCCCAGATATATGCCTCATTACCGTTCTATCTCTGAGATCTACGGACACTTCCTTGGACTTCAGGGTATAATTTCTTCTCTGTCAACTGTTGTACCTTTTTAATTGAAAGGTGTGTTTCTTTCTAAAATCATGTCCAAACAATTGAATTGGCCACATGTTGACTTCTTGCAGTGACGTCTCTCGGATGATCAAAAGATGCACCTGAGCTCCATTTGGAGTGTCATAGCAAAGGGGTGTGAATACTTATGTCAATTCAAGATTTCTATTTAATTTTCAATACATTTGTTAAAATGTCACAAAAAAAAACCGTTCAATTTGTCATTATGGGGTATTGTGTATAGAGAGATGGCTGAGAATGTTATTATGTCAATTTTGAATTCAGGCTGTGAATAAGTGAAATAAGTTAAGGGGTATGAATACTTTCTGACTGCACTAGCAGCTGTTTCTACTATGCATGGAACCCAACAATGGAGCAAATTATGGTTACGTGCTTTGCCCAAGGACAGATTGTTTTACCTTGTCTGCTTGGGTATTTGAACCAGCAACCTTTCGGGTAACTAGCCCAACGCTCCTAACCACTAGGCTACCTGCTGCCCTATTATGAGCAATGGACAATGAAAAATAACGTGGGTGGCCCTGTGCAAGTTTTTTTTTCTTAGTGGGTGGAGACATGGAGGACACACCCTTCTCAGTGTGATGTCATAGTGACTGTAGTGTCGGGACACTCTACACCGTTGCACTACGGTGGGATTATCAAACACACTGACGAACTATTCAGGAGCTTTTGAGTGCGAGCAGGTACGTACGCCTACTTATGTTCACCAACACACGTATTCTCAGCAAACACAGTGAAAAAGTCATTGGTGAACAACACTGAGAAAAGAATCAGGTTATTAGACATTCCTTATAATAGAATGTATGTCTGCAGAGCAAATCAAACTGCTATGATTATATCATGTGACTTCAGGTATAATGTTTAGTATAAACTGTGTGGCTCCAGCCCTGAATGCTAATTGGCTGACAGCTGTGGTATATGTACCATATACCACGGGTATGACAAAACATTTATTTTTACTGCTCTAATTACTTTAGTAACCAGTTTATAACAGCAATAAGGCACCTTGGGGGTTTGTAATGGCTGTATCTAGGCACTCTGCGATGCGTTGTGCCTAAGCTAAGCCCTTAGCCATGGTATATTGGCCATATACCACACCCCCTTGTGCCTTATTGCTTAAGTATAATATATTTGTTCTGACTTAAGGATGATGACTGCGGTGGCTCTGCTGTGCCTGGCTGCTCTGTGTGCAGCGCAGACGAGGAAGAGAACGGAACAGAACTCAGAATGGGACAACAGAACGGAGGATGAGTAGCTGCCCTGGGCTGTTTTCATTTCAGAATTACATTTATTCACAAAGTACATTTTTATGTAGGTAAACTCTGATTGTGGTTCACGGTGAATAAAAAAATTCTCCTTGTTCAACATTTTAAAAAAGTGCATAAACTCTGTTTACTTTGCAGTTGTGTGTGTGGCTTAGTTGGTAGAGCGCGGCTGAGTTGGTAGAGCGCGGCTGAGTTGGTAGAGCGCGGCTGAGTTGGTAGAGCGCGGCTGAGTTGGTAGAGCGTGGCTGAGTTGGTAGAGCGTGGCTGAGTTGGTAGAGCGTGGCTGAGTTGGTAGAGCGTGGCTGAGTTGGTAGAGCGCGGCTGAGTTGGTAGAGCGCGGCTGAGTTGGTAGAGCGCGGCTGAGTTGGTAGAGCGCGGCTGAGTTGGTAGAGCGCGGCTGAGTTGGTAGAGCGCGGCTGAGTTGGCGGCTGAGTTGGTAGAGCGTGGCTGAGTTGGTAGAGCGTGGCTGAGTTGGTAGAGCGTGGCTGAGTTGGTAGAGCGTGGCTGAGTTGGTAGAGCGTGGCTGAGTTGGTAGAGCGTGGCTGAGTTGGTAGAGCGTGGCTGAGTTGGTAGAGCGTGGCTGAGTTGGTAGAGCGTGGCTGAGTTGGTAGAGCGTGGCTGAGTTGGTAGAGCGTGGCTGAGTTGGTAGAGCGTGGCTGAGTTGGTAGAGCGTGGCTGAGTTGGTAGAGCGTGGCTGAGTTGGTAGAGCGCGGCTGAGTTGGTAGAGCGCGGCTGAGTTGGTAGAGCATGGCTTAGTTGGTAGAGCGTGGCACTTGCAAAGCTAGGGTTGTGGGTTGATTCCCACAGGGCGGCAGTACAAACTAATATGAAAATGTATCCAATCACTACTCTAAGTCGCTCTGGGGAAGAGTGTCTTCTAAAATGTTTATTTTTTATTTTTTAAATGGGCTTGTTTACCCTCCACGACATTACTGGGAATCATCCTCAGTCAGGATGTGCTCTTGTATTCCTGAGGTGTTCTTTAGACTTGAACAAGGTTGACATAAATCAGCATAGGGCTGGTGCAAGAAGGAGAAGTACAGCTTGTGATGCCAAACACGATCAATACAACTTTTACTAAATGTTGTTCATGCCTCACCCTGGTGTTGGACAGAGGTTTTGCTATCATGAACCAAGTCAAAGACCTTCTAAGGCTGTGCTGCCAACCTCACCTCAGTTCTGGTGTTGGACAACCTGTAATGGATAGAGCGTGGCTGAGTTCATAGGGCTGGTGCAAGAAGGACCAAGTAAGCTGAGTTGGTAGAGATGGCTCAAGTTGGTAGACGTGGCACTTGCAAAGCTAGGGTTGTGGGTTGATTCCCACAGGGCAGCAGTACAAACTAATATGAAAATGTATCCAATCACTACTCTAAGTCGCTGCGTCTTAGTTGGTTTTTAGATATGAGAATTTAATTGGTGAGATCAGACATTTTAACAATAGTGTATGATTGGATACATAGGAAAAGCAGATATTTCACTGTGTTACACTATTACTTTATACCTTTAGTTTTAGTTAGATCCCAAGAAGAATTTATTATAACGTAGCTTGTTTTTGCACTGTAATGGATTGTATTTGTCTCCTCCACCAGGATCCCTCCTCCACCAGGATCCCTCCTCCACCAGATGCCCTCCTCCACCCGGATCCCTCCTCCACCAGGATCCCTCCTCCACCAGATCATCCTCCACCAGGATCCCTCCTCCACCAGGATCCCTCCTGATGCCCTCCTCCACCAGGATCCCTCCTCCACCAGGATCCCTCCTCCACCAGATGCCCTCCTCCACCAGGATCCCTCCTCCACCAGGATCCCTCCTCCACCAGATGCCCTCCTCCACCAGGATCCCTCCTCTACCAGGATCCCTTCCACCAGGATCCCTCCTCCACCAGGACATCAGATGCCCTCCTCTATCAGATGCCCTCCTCTATCAGATGCCCTCCTCTATCAGATGCCCTCCTCTATCAGGATCCCTCCTCCTCATCAGATGGCTGCCCTCCTCTATCAGATGCCCTCCTCTATCAGATGCCCTCCTCTATCAGATGCCCTCCTCTATCAGGATCCCTCCTCTATCAGATGCCCTCCTCCTCTATCAGATGCCCTCCACTATCAGATGCCCTCCTCTATCAGATGCCCTCCTCTATCAGATGCCCTCCTCTATCAGATGCCCTCCTCTATCAGATGCCCTCCTCCTCTATCAGATGCCCTCCTCTATCAGATGCCCTCCTCTATCAGGATCCCTCCTCTATCAGATGCCCTCCTCCTCTATCAGATGCCCTCCTCCTCTATCAGATGCCCTCCACTATCAGACTTTATCAGATGCCCTCCTCCTCTATCAGATGCCCTCCTCTATCAGATGCCCTCCTCTATCAGGATCCCTCCTCTATCAGATGCCCTCCTCTATCAGATGCCCTCCTCTATCAGATGCCCTCCTCCACCAGGATCCCTCCCAGATGCCCTCCTCTATCAGATGCCCTCCTCCACCAGGATCCCTGTTCAGGATCCCTCCTCTATCAGATGCCCTCCACTATCAGCTGCCCTCCTCTATCAGATGCCCTCCTCTATCAGCTGCCCTCCTCTATCAGCTGCCCTCCTCTATCAGCCCTCCTCTATCAGCTGAAGCCTCCACTATCAGCTGCCCTCCTCTATCAGATGCCCTCCTCTATCAGATGCCCTCCTCTATCAGATGCCCTCCTCTATCAGACTATCAGATGCCCTCCTCTAGGCTATCAGATGCCCTCCTCCTCTATCAGATGCCCTCCTCCTCTATCAGATGCCCATCAGATGCCCTCCCTATCAGATGCCCTCCTCTATCAGATGCCCTCCTCTATCAGATGCCCTCCTCCTCTATCAGATGCCCTCCTCTATCAGGATGCCCTCCTCTATCAATCAGATGCCCTCCTCCTCTATCCTATAGCTCTATGCCCTCCTCTATCAGATGCCCTCCTCCTCTATCAGATGCCCTCCTCTATCAGATGCCCTCCTCTATCAGATGTGCCTATCCCTCCTCTATTGCCTCCTCCTCTATGCCCTATCAGATGCCCCCTCCTCTATCAGATGCCCTCCTCTATCAGATGCCCTCCTCTATCAATCAGATGCCCTCCTTCTATCAGATGCCCTCCTCCTCTATCAGATGCCCTCCTCATCAGATGCCCTCCTCCTCTATCAGATGCAGATGCCCTCCTCTATCAGACTATCAGGATCCCTCCTCTATCAGATGCCCTCCTCTATCAGATGCCCTCCTCTATCAGGATCCCTCCTCTATCAGATGCCCTCCTCTATCAGATGCCCTCCTCTATCAGATGCCCTCCTCTATCAGTATCAGATGCCCCCTCCTCTATCAGATGCCCTCCTCTATCAGTTGCCCTCCTCTATCAGATGCCCTTTTCAGATCAGATGCCCTCCTCTATCAGATGCCCTCCTCTATCAGATGCCCTCCTTATCAGATCCCTCCTCTATCAGATGCCCTCCTCTATTGCCCTCCTCTATCAGATGCCCTCCTCTATCAGATGCCCTCCTCTATCAGACAGATTTTCAACATGCCCTCCTCTATCAGATGTATCAGATGCCCTCCTCTATCAGATGCCCTCCTCTATCAGATGCCCTACATCAGATGCCCTCCTCTATCAGATGCCCTCCTCTATCAGATGCCCTCCTCTATCAGATGCCCTCCTCTATCAGATGCCCTCCTCTATTCACTATGTGCCCTCCTCTATATGCCCTCCCTCTATCAGATGCCCCTCCTCTATCAGATGCCCTCCTCTATCAGATGCCCTTTATCAGCTGCCCTCCTCTATCAGATGCCCTTTATATGCCCTCCTCTATCAGATGCCCTCCTCTATCAGATGCCCTCCTCTATCAGATGCCCTCCTCCTATCAGACTATATGCCCTCCTCTATCATAGATGCCCTCCTCTATCAGATGCCCTCCTCTATCAGATGCCCTCCTCTATCAGATGCCCTCCTCTATCAGATGCCTATCAGATCCTCCTCTATCAGCTGCCCTCCTCTATCAGATGATTGCCCTCCTCTATCAGATGCCCTCCTTATCAGTGCCCTCCTCTATCAGATGCCCTCCTCTATCAGGATCCCTCCTCTATCAGATCCTCTATCAGATGCCCTCCTCTATCAGATCCCTCCTCTATCAGATGCCCTCCTCTATCAGATGCCCCCTCCTCTATCAGATGCCCTCCTCTATCAGATGCCCCCTCCTCTATCAGATGCCCTCCTCTATCAGATGCCCTCCTCTATCAGATGCCCTCCTCTATCAGATGCCCTCCTCTATCAGATGCCCTCCTCTATCAGACTATCAGATGCCCTCCTCTATCAGATGCCCTCCTCTATCAGATGCCCTCCTCTATCAGATGCCCTCCTCTATCAGATGCCCTCCTCTATCAGATGCCCTCCTCTATCAGATGCCCTCCTCTATCAGATGCCCTCCTCTATCAGATGCCCCCTCCTCTATCAGATGCCCTCCAGATGCCCTCCTATCAGATGCCCTCCCCAGATGCCCTCCACTATCAGATGCCCTCCTCTATCAGACTATCAGATGCCCTCCTCTATCAGATGCCCTCCTCCTCTATCAGATGCCCTCCTCTATCAGATGCTATCAGATGCCCTCCACTATCAGATGCCCTCCTCCTCTATCAGATGCCCTCCTCCACTATCAGATGCCCTCCTCCCTATCAGATGCCCTCCCCCCTCCTCTATCAGATGCCCTCCTCTATCAGATGCCCTCCTCTATCAGATGCCCTCCTCTATCAGATGCCCTCCACTATCAGATGCCCTCCACTATCAGATGCCCTCCTCTATCAGATGCCCTCCACTATCAGATGCCCCCCTATCAGATGCCCTCCACTATCAGATGCCCTCCACTATCAGATGCCCTCCTCTATCAGATGCCCTCCTCTATCAGATGCCCTCCACTATCAGATGCCCTCCTCTATCAGACTATCAGATGCCCCCTCCTCTATCAGACTATCAGATGCCCTCTATCAGATGCCCTCCTCTATCAGATGCCCTCCTCCACTATCAGATGCCCTCCTCTATCAGATGCCCTCCTATCAGATGCCCCCTCCCTATCACTATCAGATGCCCTGCCCTCCACTATCAGATGCCCTCCTCTATCAGATGCCCTCCACTATCAGATGCCCTCCACTATCAGATGCCCTCCACTATCAGATGCCCTCCTCCACTATCAGATGCCCCTATCAGATGCCCTCCACTATCAGATGCCCTCCTCTATCAGATGCCCTCCTCTATCAGATGCCCTCTATCAGATGCCCTATCAGATGCCCTCCTCCACTATCAGATGCCCTCCTCCACTATCAGATGCCCTCTATCAGATGCCCTCCTCTATCAGATGCCCTCCCTATCAGATGCCCCCTCCTCTATCAGATGCCCTCCTCTATCAGATGCCCTCCTCATGCCCTCCACTATCAGATGCCCTCATCAGATGCCCTCCACTATCAGATGCCCTCCTCTATCAGATGCCCTCCTCTATCAGACTATCAGATGCCCTCCACTATCCTGCCCTCCACTATCAGATGCCCTCCTCCACCATCAGATCCTCCATCAGACTATCAGATGCCCCCTCCCTATCAGATGCCCTCCACTATCAGATGCCCTCCCTATCAGATGCCCTCCACTATCAGCTGCCCTCCTCTATCAGATGCCCTCCTCTATCAGATGCCCTATCAGATGCCCTCCACTATCAGATGCCCTCCTCTATCAGATGCCCTCCTCTATCAGATGCCCCATCAGATGCCCTCCTCTATCAGATGCCCTCCTCTATCAGATGCCCTCCTCCACCATCAGATGCCCAGATCCTCCACTATCAGATCTATCAGATGCCCTCTATCCTCCACCATCAGATGCCCTCCTCCACCATCAGATGCCCTCCTCCACCATCAGATGCCCTCCTCCACCATCAGATGCCCTCCTCTATCAGGATCACTCCTCCACCAGGATCACTCCTCCACCAGGATCCCTCCTCTATCAGATGCCCTACGAGATCTCTACAAGGAGTTTAATGGTCTGAAGGAGCGTCTGGGGGAGCTGACAACCAAGTTTGAGGGCGTCGAGAGCTCTGAGGATGACATGAGGACAGAAAGAAGCCCCTCCCAGAGCAGAGCCCCGCCCACACACACCAGAGGAAGAGAACAAGAACACCACACCGACCGGAACTGAAGAGGGAACCAGTACCGGCACTGGTACTAGACCACAGGGACGCAGGAGAACCGGGTGGTGGTCCGGAGAGTCAAGATACCTGCTAATGGTGCCCAGGTCTAAGAGGTTGGACTGTGTCCACAACAAGTCCATACTGTCTCCATCTAAAACTCAGTGGTGACAATATCATTCCCTCTAAGCACTCAAGACTAGAAGTACATTGCATGTCCTTCAGTTAGTTGTAAAAGCAACATACAGTTGACATGTATTGCTTTCCCCTTTCCTTCAATGGACTCGAATCACATTTTATTTCAAAACACATATTGTGGAAGACTAGTTGTAAATATTGTTTTGCTATTCCAAATGTTTTACGCAATGTTTTATGAGAGTGTGAACCTGTGGAAGAATCTGATAACCTTGTTGTCAATAGGTGGCGCCACATTTTTGTGGATTGCTCCTTTAGTTCCCTGTGAGGATTGGATTGAGGGTTTGATATTTTACATTGTAATAATTAGTCATTTGTATTTGTCATGTGATGTTTATCTACTTATTGGCATCACAGTTATTACAACACATGAACAATAGCCCCGCCCGCCCGCCCCACGAGACTTTTATTTAGAAAAACGAGTCAGCAGATTCATTGAGGGATTTTTATTTTGAAAAGGCCTCTGTTGGAACATGAGTCCCTTCCCCTGATAACTGACTGCTTAGTTCTCACTTTGTTGTTACCAATGATGTATATAAACCCTGGATTGTTGATGCTATGTATTGGGCCATTGAGTCTTTGACACAACCGGTCGGCCATATTGGTAGGAGCAGTCCTCCATAGGAATGAATGGAATTCTACACTATTTCCATTAAATGTTTCAAGGACAAATTACATTATTATGTAAGGATTTTGTTGTTGTAGTGGGGCAAGTAACATTAGTAATCTAAGAAATATATTGTATATATTTTTCCAGTTTTTGTGTTAAACTCACATTTATATCATGAGTATGCATTAAGGTGAATGTAATAGAATAAATTGTGGCATTTGTAAAAGTTTTTTTTTTTACATTAATACATTCATCTATTGCCTAAAAAATATTTTTGGAAACCCAAGTGGGCCCCGGTCCAAAATTCTGACTTGTCTCAGATCTGATATACAATTTAAGTCGGAAGTTTACAATCACATTAGCCTATGTTAGCTCAACCGTCCCGTAAAAACTTTAAAGTACAACTTAAGTTTCTTTTGTACTACTTAAGCTTTACTTTACAATTTACAGTTGAAGTCGGATGTTTACATACGCTTAGGTTGGAGTCATTAAAACCTGTTTTTACAACCACTTCACAAATTTATTGTTAACAAACTATAGTTTTGGCAATTCGGTTAGGAGATCTACTATGTGCATGACACAAGTAATTTTTCCAACAATTGTTTACAAACAGATTATTTCACATATAATTTGCCTGTATCACAATTCCAATGAGTCAGAAATGTACATACACTAAGTTGACTGTGCCTTTAAACGTCTTGGAAGATTCCAGAAAATTATGTCATGGCTTTAGAAGCTTCTGATAGGCTGATTGACATCATTTGAGTCAATTGGAGATGTACCTGTGGATGTATTTCAAGGCCTACCTTCAAACTCAGTGCCTCTTTGCTTGACATCATGGGAAAATGAAAGAAACTCCACAAGTCTGGTTCTTCTTTGGGAGCAATTTCCAAATGTCTGAAGGTACCACGTTCATCTGTAAAGGACTTTGTGAAGATGCTGGAGAAAACAGGTGCAAAAGTATCTATATCCACAGTGAAACGAGTCCAATATCTACATAACCTGAATGGCCGCTCAGCAAGAAAGAAGCCACTGCTCCAAAACCGCCATAAATGGGGACAAAGATCGTACCTTTTGGAAAAATGTCCTCTGGTCTGATGAAACAAAAATAGAACTGTTTAACCATAATGACCATTGTTATGTTTGGAGGAATAATGGGGAGGCTTGCAAGCCGAAGAACACCATACCAACCATGAAGCGCGGGGTTGGCAGCATCATGTTGTGGGGCGGCAGGAGGGATTGGTGAACTGCACAAAATAGAGGGCATCTTGAGGAAAGAAAAGTATGTGAATATATTGAAGCAACATCTCAAGACAGCAGTCAGGAAGTTAAAGCTTGGTCACAAATGGGTCTTCCAAATGGACAATGACCCCAAGCATACTTCCAAAGTCATGGCAAAATGGGTTAAGGACAACAAAGTCAAGGTATTGGAGTAGCCATCACAATGCCCTGACCTCAATCCCATAGAACATTTGTGGGCAGCACTGAAAAAGTGTGTGCGAGCAAGGAGGCCTGCAAACTGACTCAGTTACACCATTTCACACATTAAAACAAAGTGGTGATCCTAACTGAACAAGACAGGGAATTTTTACTCGGCTTGAATGTCAGGAATTGTGAAAAACTGAGTTGAAATGTATTTGGCTAAGGTGTATGTAAACTTCTGACTTCAACTGCCACGGGTCTCAGGGATGTTTAGTTAAACTGTATTTACCAACTTTACCTGTCCTCTGTTAATTTAGTATTTGTGTGATGAAACCTGCGCAAGCTTGTTATCACCGTCTAAGCCAAATGAAATTCATTGAAACATATATAGTTTCTATCTAGCTGAAACTGGTTCTGGCTGCTCACCTCAAGTGCACCTGCTTCTGATGAGAGCGTCAGCTGTACAGTTCTGGACCAAGGCTACTGTTGAGTGCAAAGGCTACTGTTGAGTGCAAAGGCTACTGTTGAGTGCAAAGGCTACTGTTGAGTGGTAAAGGCTACTGTTGAGTGGTAAAGGCTACTGTTGAGTGGTAAAGGCTACTGTTGAGTGGCAAAGGCTACTGTTGAGTGCAAAGGCTACTGTTGAGTGGTAAAGGCTACTGTTGAGTGGCAAAGGCTACTGTTGAGTGCAAAGGCTACTGTTGAGTGGTAAAGGCTACTGTTGAGTGCAAAGGCTACTGTTGAGTGCAAAGGCTACTGTTGAGTGCAAAGGCTACTGTTGAGTGCAAAGGCTACTGTTGAGTGGTAAAGGCTACTGTTGAGTGGTAAAGGCTACTGTTGAGTGGTAAAGGCTACTGTTGAGTGGTAAAGGCTACTGTTGAGGGCAAAGGCTACTGTTGAGTGGCAAAGGCTACTGTTGAGTGCAAAGGCTACTGTTGAGTGCAAAGGCGATTGTGCCAAGTTTCCTCCAGATGTGACGCTTGGCATTCAGGCCCCAGAGTTCAATCTTGGTTTCATCAGACTAGAGAATGTTGTTTCTCATGGTCTGAGAGTCTCTAGATGCCTTTTGGTAAACTCCAAGCGGGCTGTCATGTGCCTTTGACTGAGGAGTAGCATTTCTAAAAAGCTGTATATGGTTTGTCATTATGAGATATTGTGTGTAGATAGATGAGGGGGAAACAACAATGTAATACATTTTAGAATAAGGCTGTAACGTAACAATATGTGGAAAAAGTCAAAGGGTCTGAATACTTTCCGAAGGCCCTGTAGGTCTTACATGATGTCATGATGTATTTGTAATGAGTATAGAGGAGAGGAGGTTCTCTCAGTACCGCATTCCTTTCATTCAACCGTTTAAGCAGGTTTAACGTCTAAAGCCATTTAGAAGGAAACAGTGGGAAAATAACGCAGTTAAAATATCAGACAAAACATTTGAGGTTAGTGCACATTGTTAAATTTACTGCATGGAAAGTGTTTGATCATTTCCTACGGTCACTTTTTTGTTTAAAGGGAGTATACATAAAACTATTAAAATTAGATGTGTCGACAACCCAATAGTTATTCTGAAAATATCTATCACAGTAGGCCTCGTGCTACTTGATTTCCAGAGTTACCTTAAAGGGATACGTCGGGAGTTTGGCAATAAGTTTCTTTATCTACTTTCCCCAGAGTCAGATGAACTCACTTTTTATTATTTTCTGTATCCAGTATGAAGGAAGTTAGAGGTAGCTTTGAGAGACAATGCTAACGTGCTTTAACGCAATGACTGGCAGCCTTCCAGTCATTGTGCTAATGCTAGATAGAAATTGCTAGTTAGCCACTTTCTTCAGTCTGCACGCAGAGACATAAAAATGGTATACACGAGTTAAACTGACTCTGGGGTAGTAGATTAAAGGCCTCATTGCCAAAATCCCGACGTATCCCTTTAAGGCCTATATTTTTTGTCAGAGTTTATTCAATCGGATATTTTCAGATTCAATGTGTTGTTTTTATTATGTATGATGTGACCTGACACTATTTGCGGGATCATTAGCCTAAAACTGTGGGAGCACAAACATCTTGAATCAGACCAGCGTATTGCCTCCTTTTGAATAGTGACTGGCCCGGAGTAATATGCCTGTGTCCCATTCCTCAAAGAACAGTAAATCGTCAAGTAAGGGATATATATATATAATATTTGTATATATATATAAATATACAAATATATATATATATATATATATATATATATACAAACAAATATTATAACTAGTAATATACTGCAGGTAGAAAATCTGTAGCCTAAAGGTTTTTAGGTTAGACAATTGAGATCGGAAAGACGATAGGCCTTCTCATTTTGAGGTGAAAGACAATAGGCCTTCTCGTCAGGCGCCCCCTGGTGATTGTTTTGTCCACTCCATTGGTCCTAAGAGGGAGCTCTGCCCATCTGGCTACTGTTTAAAAATGCTAACATTTTAGCATTTGTGGCACAAATCCAATGCAAGTATTAATGGTACTTATTGACACTTCATAAATCCACCTAAAGTATACGATAACTGATTGTTACTCAATTAAAGGGATAGTGCGAGATTCTGGCAATCAAGACATTTTTGTATCTAAGTATTTAAAGGTGCAATATGCAGAAAATGCTCCAACATTTCCTGGGTGCTAGAATTCTAATAGTGTATTTTTCATTTTTCGCATTTTTTTGGGGCATCTGTACTTTACTATTTTATATTTTTGACAACTTTACTTCTCTACATTCCCAAAGTAAATTATGTACTTTTTACTCAATACATTTTCCCTGACACCCAAAAGTACTCAAGTATTTTACTGGGTAACTTTTACTTGAGTCATTTTTCTATTTAAGGGATCGTCTTCCCGTCTACGGGACAGTTGTAAATTATGCAGTGCCTTTTGTCAACATCGCAGATTTTAGAGAAACAACATATGTCAGTCCATATAAGTGTCTTATATTGACTGAAAGCTTAACTTCTTGTTAATATAACTGCACTGTCCAATTTACAGTAGCTTTTACTGCAAAAAAATGCCATGCTATTGTTTGAGGAAAGCTAACAACAAAACCCTTTCACCTCGATAGGTTTGATAAATTCACCTCTGAAGGTGAAATGTGTACTTACATTCTGAAATCTTGCTCTGATTTATCATCCAAAGGGTCCTAGAGATAACATGAAGTGTTGTTTTGTTAGATAAAATCATTTTTCATGTCCTAAAAAAGGTCCAAATAGCACGGTCAATTTTATATTTCCACTCGTTCAATTTGTAAAGAAAGAAATCTGTGAAAATCTCACAGTAAACGTGGTTTCAACCAGCCAAATCACATTTCCTATGTATTCCTCAGAGATCCTAGAATGTAACGAGACTACACTATATCATTAGGGGTGTAGTACATTTGAAGTCAGAAGTTTACATACAGTTAGGTTGGAGGCATTAAGGGTGGCTAGAGTCAAAGACTCCAGCCACCCTAGTCAGACTGTTCTCTCTGCTACTGCACGGCAAGAGGTACTGGAGCGTCAAGTCTAGGTCCAAGAGGCTTCTAAACAGCTTTTACCCCCACACCATAACATCTAATCAAATGGCTACCCAGACTATTTTCATTGCCCCTCCCCCCTCTTTACCCCGCTGCTACTCTCTGTTGTTGTCACTTCAATAACTCTACCTACATGTACATACTACCTCAGCTAACCGGTGCCATCGCACATTGACTCTGTATCAGTACCCCCTGTATTTAGTCTCGCTATTGTTGTTTTACTGCTGCTCTTTAATTACTTGTTACTTTTATCTCTTAATACCTGTCCGTACTTTTTGAAATTGCATTGTTGGTTGGGGGCTCATAAGTAATCATTTCACTGTTGTATTTGGCGCATGTGACTAATAAAATTAGATTTGATTTCAACTTCTTCTGTCCGCCAGGTCTACTTGTAGTAACATCATTCATCCAGCAAGTGATGTTCGAGGGGAATCAGAGGAGGCTGGAGGAGCTGGCTCTGAAACACTGCAACGTTCTCTAAAACGTTAGTGAGCGGTTGGGCTCAGACAATGTCATGTTTAAAGACAGCTATGCAAGGCCTATTCAACATGTTGGACTAAAATGATGGATCAGTTTGCAGCTTTTCCATGTATATTCTAAGAATTTTCCATGTATTTTCTATGAATTTTCCATGTATTTTCCATGTATTTTCTAAGAATTTTCCATGTATTTTCTATGAATTTTCCATGTATTTTCTATGAATTTCCCATGTATTTTCCATGTATTTCTTCCTCTCAGGATTTTCCTGCATCAGCTGATCTGTGTCATCAACAGAGACCTATGGTAAGACTCTCAATTCTACATCATATGGTCGTGCTTGGCTTTGTATTAAACTAATATCTTAGTGATTTCAGCTTCACATACTGACACTGTTTTTTTTAAACTAGGAAACTTGACATTTACCACAGTCTATTGAGGTGTAGTTGGATTATTTGTTTCTACTGATACTTTCGACCATCCAGGTTTGGCATTCATTGACCAGTGGGCCTATCAGAGATTGAAGAGCCATCCGCCCTGCCCTGTGGACACGTCTTCTGTCTGTCCTGCCTGCAGAGCAGCCTTCAGACAGGAAGTACTCTCCTAATTGTCAGGGAAGATCTGCAGCCAGACTTCCAACCGGTCTGTGTCTCAGACCATCAGATGAGTTCAGAAACGTCCTTCGACATGCGCCATTCTACTTCAGTGATCTTTGCTCTGAAGCTGATGTTTTTCTTTACCTCTTCACACATCTTCATATGAGTTGTAGTAAAGGTTATTATGCATGTGATAGATGATTGAAATGTCTGATTTACAGTTAGCTTGTGTCATCAGTTACGTCAATAAAAAAATAAAAAAACAGCATTCGGTGAATGAGTTGACCCCGGTACGTACCCCTCTCTCTGTTATCACCTCTCTCAGGGCAACTCTGCAGCAGCATGCAGAGATCAGGGCGTGGCGGACGTAACTCCTTCTTCCTAGAGGTGGTGTCCCGCCTGTCTGACGGGGAGAGTCCCAGAGATCAGGGCGAGGCTGATGTAACTCCTTCTTCCCAGAGGTGGTGTCCAGCTTCTGCCTGTCTGACAGAGACAACCCCAGAGAGGTAGTGTCCCTCTTCTGCCTGCCTGACGGGGAGAGCCCCAGAGAGGTGGTGTCCCGCTTCTGCCTGTCTGACGGGGAGAGCCCCAGAGAGGTGGTGTCCCTCTTCTGCCTGTCTGACGGGGAGAGCCCCAGAGAGGTGGTGTCCCTCTTCTGCCTGCCTGACAGAGACAGCTCCACAGAGGTGGTGTCCCGCTTCTGCCTGTCTGACGGGGAGAGCCCCAGAGAGGTGGTGTCCCTCTTCTGCCTCTCTGACGGGGAGAGCCCCAGAGAGGTGGTGTCCCTCTTCTGCCTCTCTGACGGGGAGAGCCCCAGAGAGGTGGTGTCCCTCTTCTGCCTGTCTGACAGAGACAGCTCCACAGAGGTGGTGTCCCTCTTCTGCCTCTCTGACGGGGAGAGCCCCAGAGAGGTGGTGTCCCTCTTCTGCCTGTCTGACGGGGAGAGCCCCAGAGAGGTGGTGTCCTTCTTCTGCCTGCCTGACGGGGAGAGCCCCAGAGAGGTGGTGTCCTTCTTCTGCCTGTCTGACGGGGAGAGCTCCAGAGAGGTAGTGTCCTTCTTCTGCCTGTCTGACGGGGAGAGCCCCAGAGAGGTGGTGTCCCTCTTCTGTCTGTCTGACGGGGAGAGCCCCAGAGAGGTGGTGTCCTCCTTCTGCCTGCCTGACGGGGAGAGCTCCACAGAGGTGGTGTCCCTCTTCTGCCTGTCTGATGGGGAGAGCCCCAGAGAGGTGGTGTCCTCCTTCTGCCTGCCTGACGGGGAGAGCTCCACAGAGGTGGTGTCCCTCTTCTGCCTGTCTGATGGGGAGAGCCCCAGAGAGGTGGTGTCCCTCTTCTGCCTGCCTGACGGGGAGAGCCCCAGAGAGGTAGTGTCCCTCTTCTGCCTGTCTGACAGAGACAACCCCAGAGAGGTAGTGTCCCTCTTCTGCCTGTCTGACAGAGACAACCCCAGAGAGGTAGTGTCCCTCTTCTGCCTGTCTGACGGGGAGAGCCCCAGAGAGGTGGTGTCCCTCTTCTGCCTGCCTGACGGGGAGAGCCCCAGAGAGGTGGTGTCCTCCTTCTGCCTGTCTGACGGGGAGAGCCCCAGAGAGGTGGTGTCCCTCTTCTGCCTGCCTGACGGGGAGAGCCCCAGAGAGGTGGTGTCCCTCTTCTGCCTGTCTGACGGGGAGAGCCCCAGAGAGGTGGTGTCCCTCTTCTGCCTGCCTGACGGGGAGAGCCCCAGAGAGGTGGTGTCCCTCTACTGCCTGTCTGACGGGGAGAGCCCCAGAGAGGTGGTGTCCCTCTTCTGCCTGCCTGACGGGGAGAGCCCCAGAGAGGTGGTGTCCCTCTTCTGCCTGCCTGACGGGGAGAGCCCCAGAGAGGTGGTGTCCCTCTTCTGCCTGCCTGACGGGGAGAGCCCCAGAGAGGTGGTGTCCCTCTTCTGCCTGTCTGACAGAGACAGCTCCACAGAGGTGGTGTCCCGCTTCTGCCTGTCTGACGGGGAGAGCCCCAGAGAGGTGGTGTCCTCCTTCTGCCTGCCTGACGGGGAGAGCCCCAGAGAGGTGGTGTCCTCCTTCTGCCTGCCTGACGGGGAGAGCCCCAGAGAGGTAGTGTCTCTCTTCTGCCTGCCTGACGGGGAGAGCCCCAGAGAGGTAGTGTCTCTCTTCTGCCTGCCTGACGGGGAGAGCCCCAGAGAGGTAGTGTCCCTCTTCTGCCTGTCTGACAGAGACAGCTCCACAGAGGTGGTGTCCTCCTTCTGCCTGCCTGACGGGGAGAGCCCCAGAGAGGTAGTGTCCCTCTTCTGCCTGTCATATTAAAGCAAACATTAAATCTACATGTTGTCATTTTGTATGCCTGCAAGTTTCAGAGTTATTGAAGGGAATGTTTACAGGACCAGAGAGCTCACTCACCTTCCTGACTGACGACAGTCCTGACGTCCACTCTGTGCTACATAAACTCCTGCTGCAATAGATGCATAGGCACTTCACAGTGTACATGCTACACACACATTTATAGTATACATACTCCACACACAAACACGCATCTCTCACATTGTCTTTCAAAGAGCTGGTCTTAGTCTAATTATATACGCTGCCTTCAGGGAAGTATTCAGACCCCTTGACTTTTTCCACATTTTGTTACATTACAGCCTTGTTCTAAAATTGATGAAGTTGTCCCCCCCCCCCCCCCATCAATCTACACGCAATACCCCATAATGACAAGCAAAAACAGTTTAAAAAAAATGTTATCAAAAACAATTATGAAATATCACATTTACGTAAGTATTCAGACTCTTTACTCAGTACTTTGTTGAAGCTGCTTTGGCAGAGTCTTCTTGGGTATGATGCTACAAGCTTGACACACCTATATTTGGGGAGTTTCTCCCATTCTTCTCTGCAGATCCTCTCAAGCTCTGTCAGGTTGGATGGGGAACGTTTATGCACAGCTAATTTCAGGTCTCTCCAGAGATGATCGATCAGGTTCAAGTCTTGGCATTGGCTGGGCCAGTCAAGGACATTCAGAAACTTGTCCTGAAGCCACTCCTGCGTTGTCTTGACTGTGTGCTTCTCCTGTTGGAAGGTAAATCTTCTCTCCAGTCTGAGGTCCTGAGCGCTCTGGGGCAGCTTTTCATCAAAGATCTTTCCGTACTTTGCTCTGTTCATCTTTCCCTCAATCCTGACTAGTCTCCCAGTCTCTACCGCTGAAAAACATCCCCACAGCATGATGCTGCTACCACCATGCTTCACCGTTGGCATGGTACTGGCCAGGTGATGAGTGCTGTCTGGTTTCCTCCAGACGTGACGCTTGGCATTCAGGCCAAAGACTTCACTCTTGGTTTCATGGTCTTTAGGTTCCTTTTGGCAAAATCCAAGTGGGCTGTCATGTGCCTTTTACTGAGGAGTGGCTTCCGTCTGACCGTAAAGGCCTGAACGGTGGAGTGCTGCAGAGATGGTTGTCCTTCTCGTAGGCTCTCCCATCTCCACAGAGGACCTCTGGAGCTCTGTCAAAGTGACCATCGGGTTTTTGGTCACCTCTCTGACCACGGCCCTTCTCCCCCAAATTGCTCAGTTTGGTCGGGCAGCCAGCTCTCGGAAGAGTCTTGGTGATTCCACATTTCTTCCATTTAAGAATGATGGAGGCCACTGTGTTCTTGGGGACCTTCCATGCTGCAGAAATATTTTGGTAACCTTCCCCAGATCTGTGCCTCGACACAATCCTGTCTCTGAGCTTCCTGGACAATTCCTTCCACCTCATGGTTTTTGCTCTGACAAGCACTGTCAACTATGGGACCTTATATAGACAGGTGTGTGCCTTTCCAAATCATGTCCATTCAATTAAATTTACCACAGGTGGACTCCAAACAAGTTGTAGAAACATCTCAAGGATGACCAATGGAAACAGAATGCACCTGAGCTCAATTTGTGAGTCTCATAGCAAAGCGTCTGAATACTTATGTAAATAAGGTATTTCTGTTTTTGTTGTTGTTGTTATAATACATTTCTAAAAGCCTGTTTTTGTTTTGTCATTATGGGGTATTGTGTGTAGATTGATGAGGAATTTGTTATTTTTAATCCATTTTAGAATAAGGCTGAAACGTAACAACATTTGTAAATGTCAAGGGGTCTGAATACTTTTCCGAATGCATACGCCCCGGCCTTAAGTGTAAATATTAGGTTTACGATAGCTTAATAAAAGCTTAGAAGTTGTTCCACTTGTCTGAACAATCCCACAAGGGTGTGCATCACCATGTCGTAGACTAGGAGTGGGATTCTATTCACCAAAAAGTGTTTTTCAACATTTGTCGCATAATTTATTACACCAACAACAAAAAAGGATCCACCCTTGTCACATGTCTTTTGTGTTTACAGACTAAATGGTGTTTACTTCACACCCGTTTGGGATTTTTGTTTCGCTGTTGCATAAACATGGTTGGATGGAAACCTGGATGGTGACAATCTATCAACATGGCATTAAATCATCTCCTCTCCCGGTGACATCTGTCACATTCAGAAGCTGTGATTCGAGGTAACGCTGAGTAAATACCTCAACGTCAAGTCAGATTCACGTTCAGTCCCTGAACAAATGATAGGAAACAGGTAGGTCTGCATACCAATGAAACTAAATATGTTCTCATGCTTTGAATTGTTCTACCTGCGTTGCTTCATTTATTTATTTTGCAACAGTATAATACATTATGTAATATTTGTGTTGTGGAGAAATGACCAGGCAGGAGACGGGAGTGCAGTTAGTTTTCGTTTAGTCCAAAAACCCCTCGTGCTCTACAGTTCCCGGCACCCCAGTGCCCATGTGCATTTCCTATTAGGTGGAGTAACGTAACACTGCCGTAATGCATTACTGATTAGTAACAGCACAGTAACTAATATAAACAGATGTACATCCCAGATAATACACTACAGAAAGTTGGTTTCTTGTGAAAAATGATTTGTCCCCTTTTTCATTTTCTCAGCTTTCTTTGATACAGAATGTTATCAGATCATAGATAAAGGGAACCCGAGTGAACAAATAACACAACAATTACATACTTATTTAATTTATTTCATGAACAAAGTTATGCAACACCCAATTCCCCTGTGTGAAAAAGTAATTTCTTATTGAGTAATAACTGTTTGTGCCACTTTCTTTAGCTGCAATGACTTAAAACCAAAACACTTCCTGTAGTTGTTGATCAGTCTCTCACGTCGCTGTGGAGGAATTCTGGGCCACTCTTCCATGCGGAACTGCTTTAACTCAGCAACAGTTGTGGGTTTTCAAGAATGAACTGCTCGTTTCAAGTCCTGCCACAACATCTCAACTGGAATTAGGGTCTGGACTTCGACTAGGTCATTCCAAAACTTCACATTTGTTACTTTTGAGACATTTTCATGTAGTCTTGTGTGTTTTGGATCATTGTCTTGCTTCATGACCCAGCTGCGCTTCAGCTCACAGATGGGTGGCCTGACATTCTCCTGTAGAATTCTCTGACACAGAGCAGAATTCATGGTTCCTTCTATTAAGGCCAGTCGTCCAGGTCCTGAGGCAGCAAAGCATCCCCAAACGATCACACTATGTGTGCATGCAATAGTCTCTTGGGTGTCTAGTGATTCAGGTTATGGACTCAGGTGTCAAACACAGACAATGGAGGGACGAGTTGCTGCAGGTTTTTGCTCCTTCCTTGTACTTGATTGATGAATTAAGGTCACTAATCAGTAAGGAACTCCCCACAACTGGTTGTCTATGGCTCAGTTGAAAAATAAAAGCTGAAACCTGCAGACACTTGGCCCTTCAAGGAAGGGGTTTGACACCCCTTCTATACGAGATTTAAATGGTGATAACATAGTCGAGGGAACAAGCGGTGCTAAACGCAACCTTGCTGTTATCCCACACACAGTCTCTCTGAGGTTCATAATGAATGTCCCTTCTGCCTATGTTTAAAGTAATGAAATACCGAGAAAATATATTTTTGTCAGATTCCTTAAATGTACTGAGAATGTTCCAAAGCCAAGCAACTATCCTGCACCATTCCCAGAACGTTGTGGAGAGGTTGTATATGAAATAACCATAGGACAACCACGCTCTCGCCAAGCTCTAAGAAACAAATGGTTCTCAGAACATTATGTGCTAGCTGGGACGACATTATGAACTTTATCCAGTACCAGGACATTTTAAACAAAAACCTGGTTGGTGCTGCCATGATGCTGAAACTTGGCCGCAAGTGGATCTTTCAGCAAGACAATAACCCCAAGCACACATCAAAATACACAATTGTTAATGGCCACAAAATCTACATTTTGCAATGGCTCTCAGTCTCCAGACTTGAAACCTGTTTGAATTGAAGAGTCCATGAGTGCAGACGAAGGAGATCAAAGATCTGGAAAGATTCTGTATGGAGGAATGTTCTAGGATCCCTTCCAATCTCATAAAACATTTTTGTAAAAAGGCTCAGTGCCATTATCCTCTCAGGGTGAGGTATTGATGTCACCTCGTTCGTAATAATGGTCTGACCAAGACGCAGCTCGATATGAGTTCCACATACTTGAACATTAGTGAAACTTAACTAAACAATAAACGAACAAACCGTGACCCCTGAGGTGCAATGTGCACTAACTCCAAACACAAACAATATCCCATAACCCACCGGTGGAAAAATTTCTACTTAAGTATGATCCCCAATTAGAGACAACGATAGCCAGCTGCCTCTAATTGGGAATCATACCAAAACCCCAACATAGAAAATATAAACTAGACTAACCCCCAGTCACGCCCTGACCTACTCTACCATAGAAAATAAAGGCTCTCTATGGTCAGGACGTGACAATTGAAAGATATTGAATACAGGGGTGTCAATGATTTTGGCCCTTATTAAACAAAATCTCTTTCTCTAATTATAAAATATAATTTCCCATTTTTTTGTTTGCATATCATATAACTCAGTACTTGAATTGTTTATTTTATACAGTAATTTTTGCTGATCTTTATCAAGGGTGTCAATCATTTCGGACCCCATCGTAGCTATGAGCTGCCTGTCAGAACTTAAACCTAAACATTTGCGATGCTAGCTAACTAGCCTATGTGTACCCAGTGTAACCACGGTGAAATGGTTGGCTAGTTGGCGGTGCAAGCTAGTAGTGTTTCAATCGGTAACTCGATCTGAGACATGTTGAATTAGCTGTTTCCCTTCCCACTTTTGTGGAGAGATAATGATGATCCGTTGGTGACTGTTGTCGATGTGTTCAGCGGGTGGCTGGTTCGAGCCCAGCTGGTACAAGGACGCAATGCTGTTACATATGTAGCTTGATAGCTACTGCTACATCATTGTCTACTACATTTGTTTAGGCTGTTCAATGTCGATCATGTAGGGTCAAAACCCTTCTGGTTTTCCATTTAATCAGGGACTCAAACCTGGGACACCGTTTGAGTGCAACTAATTGCCGGGTAGAAACAAACCACAGAAGTGTTTTGAACAGCTCTGGTTTATGCTATAACTCTGTTCATATGACCATAAGAGACAATACTTTCCACTTCTCCATTTACTCCAATAAATTATCTCCCGGTGCCGGCGATGTGGTGATGTCAAACTCGGCAAAAACATCCATCTCCAAGACAATTACTTGAATCATTCAATGGATATTTTGGGGACAAAAGTGATAACGAAAGTCTCTTAGTTGGAATTTTAAAATTTGACTTCTCGCCATCTTGAGAATATCTTTCTGGACCAGACTTTAGACAAACTGTAATACTAAAGCTGTCCTCTCCAGTCGAAAGCATGCTTCCAGACCGGAACCCTGGGGCCTTGGCTGGTAGAGGTGTAGAATGATTGGGAGTGAATGTGGGGCTTTGCTGCTTAGACTTCCCCTCCTGAATCATGCTAGGTACTCAGCATTGTCCGGTGTGAGGTAAGGTGAAACTTTGCATTTAAGACTTGTGTTTATAAGCAAATTCTTGTGTCAATGTACAACCTGATCGTATAACCCTGGTATTAAAGACAAGAATGTTTTAATGTGAGTCAAAAACACAGTCATATTCACAAAGTCGCCAGTGATCTTCAGTCAGTTATCCAGGGTAGCTGTATTTCTGCTTCAGTGAGGTATTGCATGTCAAGGTGATGTCCTTGGTTGAACGTTAACAAGATGCATAACAAGCATTGTTAAAAGTGTCTGTTGGATCTCAGCACACAGTCACTTCCATTAGATGGAACTTTTAAGTACATCTTTTTAACAAAACTTGTGCATTGAAACTATGCTTTCTGTAAATCTCAACTTACCAGTTGTTATGTGTGCTGAGAGATCAATTCGACAAACAAACAGTGGGTGTATGACTTCTGGAATTGAATTGAAACTAGGCTTATATTTGATCTGTACATTCCATTAAATACTAGTTCTTTGGATATCATTTGTTTTTATTTTGTGAATTAAACATTTAAACATGTTCCCCTAAAACAAGACAATGTTCAAACCTAGTTAATGACGAGGTGTAAGGAATTGTACATAACTATTGTTTTTCAGCTTGCATCCCGGCCGTTGCCCTTAAGTCTACCTGTCTTTTGCATGCTGGTTACTGTGTGAAGCTTTCTCTAGTCTCTATCAAGAGACTGTGGTTGGCTATTGTGAGTTTAGGGCAGAGATTTAAGCATGCTGTATTTAGAAGGAAAAAAATGCATTTGTTAAAGGTGCAATGCAAATACAATTTGATATATTTTTATATTAGTTGCTAGACGATTAATCAGATGTGCGCGATTTCGATCCTTATAGCGACAACGTCTTTTTACTGTTGTTTTATTTCTTTACTTACCTACGCACGCACACGTACACACACACACACACCTATTTTTTTCTCGCACTATTGGTTAGAGCCTGTAAGTAAGCATTTGACTGTAAGGTCTTATACCTGTTGTATTCAGCGCACGTGGCAAATAAAATATGATTTGACAACGTTGTAGCTTTACTGTACATTTTCTTTTGATAGCATAGCTACATCTTAAAAATGCTCCAGGGAGGAGGGATGTTAAGTTAGTAGCAAGGTAGGCTACAGCCTCACGATGAGCCAATCTTCTGGTTTCATTTCTCAGGGGAATTTAACCTATGTATACATCAGCATTGGTCACGCATCACGTACCGTCCAATCCATCGTTCTTTCTTTTGTCAAAGCTGTCATCCAAGAAGATCAAGATTCTTAACGCGAACAAAACAATGTATTGTTTGTCATCGTAGCTACA
The DNA here is from genome assembly GCF_036934945.1 of Oncorhynchus masou masou. Classification (NCBI taxonomy): domain Eukaryota; kingdom Metazoa; phylum Chordata; class Actinopteri; order Salmoniformes; family Salmonidae; genus Oncorhynchus; species Oncorhynchus masou. The sequence goes on from NC_088242.1 coordinate 9,092,240, forward strand.
TCTCCACCTTATCCGCCTGGCTGTAGTACTGTACATACGGTTTCGGGGATGATTTGTGACGTGCAAAGGACACAGCCAGTGTAAAACCTTAGCTCTATCCCTTCCACGTAGTACAGGGTCAGTGACAGTACCATAGATACAATGTGCAGGCGGACTGGAGTGCCTGAACCATATGTACAGTTGAAGTCGGAAGTTTACATACACCTGAGCCAAATACATTTAAACTCAGTTTTCACAATCTGTGACATTTAATCCAAGTAAAAATTCAATGTCTTAGGTCAGTTAGGATCACCACTTTATTTTAAGAATGTGAAATGAATAGTAGAGAATGATTTATTTCAGCTTTTATTTCTTTCATCACATTCCCAGTTGGTCAGAAGTTTACATACACTCAATTAGTATTTAGAAGCATTGCCTTTAAATTGTTTAACTTGGGTCAAACGTTTCAGGTAGCCTTCCACAAGCTTCCCACAATAAGTTGGGTGAATTTTGGCCCATTCCCCATGACAGAGCTGGTGAAACTGAGTCAGGATTGTAGGCCTCCTTGCTCTCACATGCTTTTTCAGTTCTGTCCACAAATTTTCACAAGGATTGAGGTCAGGGCTTTGTGATGGCCACTCCAATACCTTGACTTTGTTGCCCTTAAGCCATTTTGCCACAACTTTGGAAGTATGCTTGGGGTCACTGTCCATTTGGAAGACCCATTTGCGACCAAGCTTTAACTTCCTGACTGATGTATTGAGATGTTGCTTCAATATATCCACATCATTTCCCCCCCTCGTGATGCCATCTATTTTGTGAAGTGCACCAGTCCCTCCTGCAGCAAAGCACCCCCACAACATGATTCTTCCACCCCCACAACATGATTCTTCCACCCCCACAACATGATTCTTCCACCCCCACAACATGATTCTTCCACCCCCACAACATGATTCTTCCGCCCCCACAACATGATTCTTCCACCCCCACAACATGATTCTTCCACCCCCACAACATGATTCTTCCACCCCCACAACATGATTCTTCCACCCCCACAACATGATTCTTCCACCCCCACAACATGATTCTTCCACCCCCACAACATGATTCTTCCACCCCCACAACATGATTCTTCCACCCCCACAACATGATTCTTCCACCCCCACAACATGATTCTTCCACCCCCACAACATGATTCTTCCGCCCCCACAACATGATTCTTCCGCCCCCACAACATGATTCTTCCGCCCCCACAACATGATTCTTCCGCCCCCACAACATGATTCTTCCGCCCCCACAACATGATTCTTCCGCCCCCACAACATGATTCTTCCACCCCCACAACATGATTCTTCCGCCCCCACAACATGATTCTTCCGCCCCCACAACATGATTCTTCCACCCCCACAACATGATTCTTCCACCCCCACAACATGATTCTTCCACCCCCACAACATGATTCTTCCACCCCCACAACATGATTCTTCCACCCCCACAACATGATTCTTCCACCCCCACAACATGATTCTTCCACCCCCACAACATGATTCTTCCACCCCCACAACATGATTCTTCCACCCCCGTGCTTCATGGTTGGGATGGTGTTGATCGGCTTGCAAGCATCCCCCTTTTCCTCCAAACATAACGATGGGAAGCTTGTGGAAGGCTACCCGAAACGTTTGACCCAAGTTAAAAAATGTAAAGGCAATGCTGCCAAATACTAATTGAGTGCAATCAGAAAGGAGGAGACGACACCTGAACAGCTAAACAATGTCTGCCCACCCTCACCCACAGACTATATGCACTGTCTATCTGCATGGACTCAATGCACATTCACAGGTGTCTACCCACACATTCACACTCACCTACACGGACACTTAAACACACACACTTACTGACGCCAACATACAGTTGAAGTCGAAGGTTTACATACACCATACACCTCAGTTTTTCACAATTCCTGACATTTAATCCTAGTAAAAATTCCCTGTTTTAGGCCAGTTAGGATAACCACTATATTTGAAATGTCAGAATAAGAGAAGAGAGAATGATTTATTTCATATTTTATTTCTTTCATCACATTCCCAGTGGGTCAGAAGTTTTCATAGGGTTGACATCCAATTGTTAAGGTACAACACACCCTTTATATAGCACTCTTTTGTTATCAGTTACTAGGTAGTATTGTTTGTTTCTATATCATACACGGTTCTTGTTTTGTGTTGTTCCTGTTTCATTGTTATTAAACTCACTAACTGCACCTGCTTCCCGACTCCCTGAATATATGTTAAAAATAATGACAAAGCAAAAACAGGTTTTTGACTTTTTTTGCAAATGTATTTAAAAATAAAAACGTAAATTTCACATAAATAAGTTGTATGGAGTACATCTAGCTGAAATGACTACAGTAAAGCCTGCAAAAACACTACAGTGAATACTATAGTATTTTTTAATAGTATACTATAGTATTTTTTATAGTATACTATAGTATTTTTTTAATAGTATGCTACAGTATGTTTTTAATAGTATGCTATAGTATTTTTTTAATAGTATGCTATAGTATGTTTTTTAATAGTATGCTATAGTATGTTTTTTAATAGTATACTATAGTATTTTTCATGTGAGTTGTTTGGGGAAACGTGTCTCGTTCTCGAATCAAACTAAGAAACCTTGGTGTCTAACCTCCATCCATATTTATCTTGCCGTAGTCCCCATGTCGTTTTGTCCCATAAGCAGTAGACACGTAGAGTGAAATGTGGAGCTTTATAGTTATGTGATGACAACACGCTGCCAGCATACTGTTTCAGTATGATATGTTAGATAAAATAATAAAGACAGACAACAATGTCAAGTTCAATAGCCTTGTTCAAGATTTGTACAAGTGCCTACACACGGAGTCCTGGGAACAGCCCAGCTAGTCGATTACCTATCAACTAGACTCCGTAACACATACCTTCAAAAATAGTTAACAATTATCATTTATTTGAACAACGCCGTTTCCCATCACCATTTTTCACAAAGTTGACGAAAGAGAAATTCACCATGTCCAACAGATCAATCTTTTTTTTCTCGAACTTTAGTAAATTTCTCCAAGATCTCATGACATATGTCGCATTCATTTTTAGTGACATTGCTTTTATCAAATGAACCTGGGTCAATGGGAACCTGCCTCCCGACTTCTGAATGTCGTAGCTCAGCCTCTGAATGGCACAGCGACAAATCAAAATGCATCAGGATCGAGCCGTTCTTGTGTATTTTGACGTTCATTCTTAGCCTTAAAGCGTAACAAATAAAATAAAAATGTATGTCACATGCAACGAATACAACAGGTTTAAACCTTACAGTGAAATGTCTACTTTACAAGCCCTTTAACCAACAATGATTTTTTTTAAAGCAAAATAAGAGTTAAGAAAATATTTACTAAATAAACTAAAGTAAACAATACAAGAGCAACAATAAAATAACAATAAGGAGGCTATACAGGAGTACCGATTCAATGTGCGGGGGTACAGGTTAGTCGAGGTAATACTGTACATGTAGGTAGGGGTAAAGTGACTATGCATAGATTTAAACAAATAAATAACGAATAGCAGCATCGTAAAAATAGTGCAAATAGTCCGGGTAACCATCTGATTAGCTGTGCTGCAGTCTCCGCCTGGGGGGGGACGAAGCTGTTTACAAGTCTTCTGCACCTGAACGTGGCGCTGCGGTTACAAGCGAACATGCTGATCCTTTGTACTCCCACACCTCTACATGTACCTCTTGTTAGGCAACAGCTGTGTTTCAGTTTTGTATTCTGGTTTAGAAAAATGATCTTCAACATGCTCTACGAGAGCCACTGTCACGCATCATGTAACGTCTAATCCATCGTTCTTCTTTTTTCCCCCAAGCTGTTATCCAAGAATGTCAAGATTCTTAACATGAACAGACAATGAATAAAGTATATATACATGTAAAGTGGGTAAAACATTACGTAAAAAAATGTTTAAGTGACCAGTGTTCAATGACTAGAATACAGTATACACATACTGTATATAACTAAGAACAATATAGTACAGAAAATTAGATGTACTACAGCCAGGTAAATAAGGTGTAAATGTAGCTACGATGACTAAGAAGACATTGTTTGTTCATGTTAAGAATCTTGACATTCATGGATGACAGCTATGACAAAAAAAATGATGGATTGCACTGCATTGTTGAAGACAGTTATGCAAGCAAACATTTCCCTCTGCCTTGTGCACCTGACCAATACACTTTAATTTGATATACACTCAACACCATATGTATTTGTATAGTGAAGCTAAGATGTTTAATTTGCCTCTATACTCCAGCATTTTTTATTTAATTTAAGAACAAATGTTTTATATGAAGCGACCGTAGAGAATATAAGCTTTTCTTTTAGTGTATTTTCTAGTGGGCACCAACATTGATATTCATATGATATTGAAAGCCACCCTTTGCCTTGATGACAGCTTTGCACACTCTTGGCATTCTCTCAACCAGCTTCGTGAGGTAGTCACCTGGAATACATTTCAATTAACAGGTGTGCCTTGTTCAAAGTTAATTTGTGGAATTTCTTTCCTTCCTAATTCGTTTTAGCCAGTCAGGTGTGTTGTGACAAGGTAGGGGTGGTATACAGAAGATAGCCCTCTTTGGTAAAAGATCAAGTCCATATTATGGAAAGAACAGCTCAAATAGGCAAAGAGAAATGACAGTCCATCATTACTTTAAGACATGAAGGTCAGTCAAGAACTTTGAACTTTGAAAAAACCATCAGGGGCTATAATGAAACTGCCTCTCATGAGGACCGCCACAGGTCAGGAAGACCCAGACTTACCTCTGCTGCAGAAGACAAGTTCATTAGAATTAACTGCACCTCAGATTTCAGCCCAAATAAATGCTTCACAGTGTTCAAGTAACAGACACATCTCAACATCAACTGTTCAGAGGAGAATGTGTGAATCAGGGCTTCATGGTCGAATTGCTACAAAAACACAACAATAATAAGAAGAGACTTGCTTGGGCCAAGAAACAAGTGCAATGGACATTAGACTGGTGAAAATCTGTCCTTTGGTCTGATGAGTCCAAATTTGAGATTTTTGGTTCCAACTACCATGTCTTTGTGAGACAGAGTAGGTGAACAGATAATCTCCGCATGTGTGGTTCCCACCGTGAAGCATGGAGGAGGAGGGGTGATGGTGTGGGGATGGTTTGATGGTGACACTGTCTGGGATTTATTTAGAATTCAAGGCACACTTAACCAGCATGTCTACCTCAGCATTCACTTAGTGGGGAAAATCATTTGGTTTTCAACAGGACAATAACCCAACACAGCTCCAGGCTGTGTAAGGGCTATTTGACCAAGAAGGAGAGTGATGGAGTACTGCATCAGATGACCTGACCTCCACAATCCTACAACCTCAACCCATTTTAGATGGTTTGGGATGAGTTGGACCGCAGAGTGAAGCTAAGGCATCCAACAAGTGCTCAGCAATTTGTGGGAACTCCTTCAAGACTGTTGGAAAAGCATTCCAGGTGAAGCTGGTTGAGAGAATGCCAAGAGTGTCAAAGCTGTCATCAAGGCAACGGTTGGCTAGTTTGAAGAATCTAAAATACTTTTTGATTTGTTTAACACCTTTTTGGTTACTACATAATTCCATATGTGTTATTTAATATTTTGATGCCTTCAATATTATTCTACAATGTAGAAAATAGAAAAAAATGAAGAAAAACCTTTGAGTAAGTAGGTGTGTCCAAACGTTTGACTGGTACTGTACATGAGCAAGACGTTTCAAGATATTGATTGTTCTTCCAGTTAATCTACACTATTCTGCATTTTAAAAATGCATACATTACTGCATGTACAAAACCCTCTCACAGACCCTTAACTTAGCTTACACTCTTCAGGGAAAAAAGGTGCTATCTAGAATCTAAACGTGTTCTTCAGCTGTCCCCATAGGAGAACTCTTTGAAGAATCCTTTTGGGTTCCAGGAAGAACCCTTTTGGGTTCCATGTAGAACCCTTTCCGAAGAGGACTCTATATGTAACTAAAAAATGGTTCTATCTGGAACCAAAAAGAGTTGTACCTAGACACCAAAAAGTGTTCTCCTATGGGGACAGTCGAAGAACCATTTTGGAACCCTTTTTTCTAAAGAGTGTACCTAATTGCCCTGCTGATGGCCCATCAACAGTGGAAAATGTATTCAAACCGGTTTGGTAGGAATTTGCTACCAGAACATTCAGAGACTTACTGTATGCCTAATTCCAACAAACTGGATAAAGGAAAGAACCAGACAAACAGGTTCGCTATTCGTGTGAGTGCACTTGTCACAACGACAGTAGATGTCCTTGAGATTATTCATTGATGTCATTGATTCAGCCCCCATTGTCTACAGTATATAAGAGTATAGCGCCAACCTAACAGAACTACACAGAAGAAAGTGTGAATGCACAGAAACAGGTGAGCTCGTCTAACATATTTGTGAATGAAGCCAGTTTTGAAGAAGGGGATAATGATATTCGTGTGTATGACGATAATGATAATCGTGTTTCCTCCTAGATTTGAGCAGAAAAGGAGCTTCTGACAATGGGGAGTCAAAGGACACTTTCCGCGTTGCTTCTGTTGATGATGGGTAAGTACTTTATCCACTTTGTTTGATCATGATTGTGCTACTATTTTACATGTGAATTTCATTTGGCTGACCTTGATCCCACCCTGTTGTTTCCCAAGGTATGGGGACCACTGCTCTTCCTGGTGAGTTTACATCGTGTCCAATTCCACTTTTCAACTCTGACCGAATTATAGAAGACTTGAACCCCTCATGTGATACTTATAGATACCAGGAAACAAGCAGAGATCAGATCACTTCGTAGTGAATGAACACAGATAAATCAATTTACTTCTTTATTCTACAGAAAGATTTTATGGGAATACACACTTAAATTAAATTAATATTGCCACAATATCCCTCGAGATGATCTGTGATTTGGAATGAAATTTTTTAAAACACAACTGTTTTCATAGTGTTTTAGTATAATTTCTATACACACATCCCATGCATTGTTTAATTTAGTAAATTAGCTAATCATTATCTACTTTGTTGCTGGTTAAAACCACATGATGCACCTTAGATGATGTCAAGTGTTTGAATCGCTCTAGAAGTATTGTCTTCAGTAAATACAATATATAGGTCCTGAGTGGCCATGATTGCTAACATTAGCTAGCCCTCGTCAGATGACTTCTAAACAGTGGTGGGAAAAGTACCCAAATCATCATACTTGAGTAAAAGTAAAGATACCTTAATAATAGACAATGACTAAAGTAAAAGTGAAACCCAGTAATATACTACGTGAGTAAAAGTCTAACAGTATTTGGTTTTAAATATACATAATTATCAAAAATAAATGTAATTGCTAAAATATAAAAGTAAAAGTAATCATGAATAATTTTCTGATATTATATTAAATCCTCTTAAGGATCCTGGCCTTTTTTATAAATGTTTGCCTAAAATGACATATCCAAATCTATCTGCCTGTAGCTCAGGCACTGAAGCAGGGATATGCATTTTCTTGGAACCATTTGAAAGGAAACACTTTGAAGTTTGTGAAATGTGAAAGGAATGTAGCAGAATTCAACACACTAGATCTGGTAAAAGATAATACAAAGAAAAATACAACCGTTCTTTTGTATTTTTTTTTGTACCATCATCTTTGAAATGCAAGAGAAAGGCCAGGTGCAATTTAGATTTTGGCCACTAGATGGCAGCAGTGTATGTGCAAAGTTTTAGACTCATCCAAATAGCCATTGCATTTATGTTTAAAAAATGTTGTATCAAGACTGCCCAAATGTGCCTAATTTGTATATTAACCTCCTGGCTAGATGATGAATTTCGAGTGGACCACGAGCAGAATGGTTTTGGGGGTGCTTAGCACTTCCTCATTCAAACAACTAGCAAATGTCTAAATTTTGAAACCCTGTTTTGTTATTATGTAGCAGTCATAGTTTCTGTCTGGTTTATAATTACTATCAAAATGTACATCTACCAGTGGTTGCAACATGGTACAACGCAACACATTACTCTTAAAATGTCACAAAATAATTTTAAAATCAACTGGTGGTTGCAGCATGGTACAACGCAACACATTACTCTTAAAATGTCACAAAATAACTTTAAAAATCAACTGGTGGTTGCCGCATGATACAACGTAACAAACAAGCATTTAAATAAATAAGGAAATCTTATATTTTGGGGCTACAGGGCATTACAGGAAGTGCTTGTGCTTGGTTTTCAACCTCTTTGTCTATTCCTTCCAGCAACTACTGCTATTGCAGACATCACTTCAACGGTTGGCTCTTCATCAGCTACTGGTGAGTTTACATTACGTCCAATAAGGGATTTTTCAATCCACTTCTCAATCCTCTCTGACTGACTGAATTGTAACCATCTGTCATCTTAATCATATAGTATGTTATATACACTACTGTTCAAAAGTTTTGGGTCAATTAGAAATGTCCTTGTTTTTGAAAGAAAATCACATTTTTTGTCCATTAAAATAACATCAAATTGATCAGAGATACAGTTGTTTATGTTGTACATTGTTAATGTTGTAAATTACTATTCTAGCTGGAAACGGCACATTATTTTCATGGAATATCTACGTAGGCATACAGAGGCTCATTATCAGCAAACAACACTCCTGTGTTCCAATGGCACGTTATGTTAGCTAATCCAAGTTAATCATTTTAAAAGGCTATCTGATCATTAGAAAACACTTTTGCTATTATGTTAGCACAGCTGAAACCTGTTGTTCTGGTTGACGAAGCAATAAACCTGTCCTTCTTTAGACTTTTGGAGTATTTGGAGCATCAGCATTTGTGGGTTCAATTACAGGCTCAAAATGGCCAGAAACAAAGAACTTTATTCTGAAACTCATCAGTCTATTTTTGTTCTGAGAAATGAAGGCTATTCCATGTGAAAATGTGCGTCCCTCTGCAAATGGATCTTCGACATCCTGACAGGTCACCCCTAGGTGGTAAGGGTAGGTAACAACACATCTGCCACGTTGACCGTCAACACGGGGGCCCCTCAGGGGTGCATGCTTAGTCCCCTCATGTACTCCCAGTTCACTGCATGCCCCCGCCCGACACCCATCAAGTTTGCTGATGACACGACTGTGCTAGGCCTGATCACTGACAACGATGAGACAGCCTATAGGGAGGAGGTCAGTGACAGGGCACTGTGGTGCCATAACAACATCCTCTCCCTCAACGTCAGCCAGCGAAAGGAGCTGATCTTGGTCTACAGGTAATTAAGGGCCGAGCATGCCCCCTGGGCTTTAGTGGAGCGGGTCGAGAGCTTCAAGTTTCTCGGTGTCCCCGTCACTAAGGATTTAACATGGTCCAGACACACCAAGACAGTCATGAAGAGGGCACGACAACAACTTGTCCTCCCCAGGAGACTGAAAAGATTTGGCATGTCCCCCCCCCAGATCCTCAAAAAGTTCCACAGCTGCACCATTGAGAGCATCTTGACCAGTTGCATCACCGCCTGGTATGGCTAATGCTCGGCATCTGACCGTAAGGCCCTACAGAGGGTAGTGCATACGGCCCAGCACATCACCGGGGCCAAGCTTCCTGCCATCCAGGTCCTAAATACTAGGGGTGTCCGAGGAAGGCCCTAAAACATTGGCAAAGACTCCAGCCACCCAAGTCATAGACTATTCTCTCTGTTACCGCACGGCAAGCGGTACAGGTGTACCAGATCCAGGTCCAAAAGGTTCCTTAACAGTTTCTACCCCCTTGACAAAAGACTCCTAAACAATTAATGAAATGGGCACCCGGACTATTTACATTTTACACTGCTGCTACTCGCTGTTTATTATCTATGCATAGTCACTTTATCCCTACCTACATGTACAAATTACCTCGGTCAACCTGTACCCAGCACATTGACTCGGTACCGGTACCATCTGTATATAGTCTTGTTATTGTTAATTTACTGTGTTATTTTTGTATTTTTTGTATTTTTTAAAAACGTTAGTTTATTTAGAAATATTTTCTTAACTCTATTTATTGAATGGCATTGTTGGTTAAGGCCTTGTAAGTAAGCAGGTAGCCTAGTGGTTAGAGCGTTGGGCCAGTAACCGAAAGGTTGCTTGATTGAATCCCTGAGCTGACAAGGTAAAAATCTGTCGCTCTGCCCCTGAACAAGGCAGTTAACCCCACTGTTCCCTGGTAGGCCGTCATTGTAAATATGAATTTGTTCTTATCTGACTTGCTGGTTAAATAAATTAAAAATTAAAAAGAAAATTCTCGGTAAGGTGAACCGTTGTATTCGATTAATGTGCCAATAAAATTAGATTAGATTTGAATTGCCTCAAGGCTTAAAAATCCTTCTTTAACATGTCTCCTCCCCTTCATCCACACTGATTGAAGTGGATTTAACAAGTGACATCAATAAGGAATGATAGCTTTCACATGGATTCACCTGGTCAGTCTATATCATGGAAAAAGCAGGTGTTCCTAATGTTTTGTACACTCAGTGTATATAACATGTAATCTTCGTCTGGCTTTCCGGCAGAGTAGACGCTTTGTTGCTTATTGTATCCTTTCAAAGTTTGAAAAGTGCACATTTATTCACCACAAAAAGGGCAAAGGGGAATTGGGGAATTAGGAAACCGTCCTCTAACCTCGAACCATAACATAACATACTCTATATACCACTATCCCCAAACACCATAGTGGGTTCGGAACAAAAGCAGGACACCACTTTGGTCCCCGAGTCTTGAAATGCCGTATGAGCAGCACAGAAAGTTAACCTCTGGATGCTCTGATCGAATTGACAGAACACAGCTACTTCTTCACCACAAATGGATCGGCCAAAAGGATCCACGTTCTCCACGAATCCTACTCACTGTTGTCAGGATCAATTTCAAATTCACTGTCCGTCATCTGCTCCGGGTTTACAGGCGCGTAACATGCATTTTCTCTCCTTTACTTGAGTCAAAGGAGAAAGTATATATTTCGCAGTCTGTTTGCATATTGCGCCCCACTTTCTGACTCACCTGAGCCCCGGACAAGAATTCCCTCTGTGTGTGGAAATTCGGGAAACTCAGTAACGAGCCACCCACTGTTGACATGTTTCCACAATGACAAGCCCGGCCTGCGTGATTTTTTTTTCCCTGTGGTTTTCTGGCCTTAGGTCACATTTATAACATGTAATTGCATAACATGCACAACAGATTAGATAAACTGGCATGACACACTCACTGACACATTCACAAAAACAGCTGTGAGCAACCCACTCCCCAAAATAGTCTAATGAGCCACCGCCCATTCAAAAGAGGAAATAACAATTTTCTGCAAAGTGCAAAGAACCTTTGAAAGGCTCAAAGGCTTCTTTAGATCAGTATGGTTCCACATAGAACCATCACCCTTCCTACAGAACCCTTGTGGAACCCTCCAAATGATAAACATTAGTTTCTGACATTGTATTTTCATCTAAAATCAGTTTGGCTGAAATCCCGGTGCAGATACCACACTATAGGTTTCCAATATAAATTGTTGATCTAATACCAATGGCAAATGTGGAGTATTTAATTCCAATAATCTCTATTTTTATGTTAGTGTGTGGCACCCCTCCACTCAACAACAAAATAGTGGGAGGTGAAAATGCCCCTGCAGGAAGTTGGCCCTGGCAGGCAAGTCTCCAAACTTCTGACGGACATGTTTGTGGTGGGTCCCTCGTCAACAAGGTGTGGGTGATGTCTGCAGCCCATTGCTTCTCTAGGTGAGTTAGCGTGAGATACAGGGGGCATAAAAGTTGTATTACAAATAAATAATTATGTCAGTTATTTGTGATGCAGCTGAGCGCAACTCTTGAAATAACTTTTCCAAAATGTAACTGTCCATTAATGTTAATCTTATATTTCATCACTTTGATCCATCTTAATTGAATTACATTTTTTCGTTCCAACAAAGCTCAGACCCAAATGGTTGGAACATTAGCCTTGGTCTACAGACCCTGGAAGGGAATAACCCCAACGAAGTGTCCAGAACTGTGGCTAAGATCATTATACATCCAGATTACAACAATTTATCAAAGGACAACGACATCGCTCTGCTCAGACTCTCCTCACCAGTCATCTTCACAAACTACATCCGACCCGTCTGTCTGGCAGCAAATGATAGTGTTTTCAACAATGGTACTGATAGCTGGGTGACCGGCTGGGGCAACATCAATGAAGGAGGTGAGGACACGTTCATGATCCATTGTAGGAGATGTTGATGAGATGATGTTTTATGTGAAACAGTGCCCCCAGTGGTCACAATGCAGGTGCACATGATTTTTTTATTTTCTTATTCTGATGGAAATTGACAACCTGATGAAAACTGTCAGAAAGTTGTTACCTCCCATTTTTATTCTCCCATCACTTGTCTTCCTTTATTTCCTTCAGTTTCCCTCCCATCCCCCCAGGATCTGCAAGAAGTGGAGGTTTCAGTTGTGGGGAACAGACAGTGTGACTGCCTCAATGGGGCCGGCTCAATCACAGACAACATGCTCTGTGCTGGTGATCTGGCAGGGGGCAAGGACTCATGTCAGGTAAAGTTCACGCTAACTCATCTTGTTCTACGACAGTGCCCAGTTTTTCAAAAGTTATCGATTCGGATTTCGGCAAGCGGACAGGATTAAATGCATAGAAATAGAATGAATGGAACGGGCGTCCCCATTCAGGTCAATGATACGCCTGTTCTACTCATTATATTTCTATGCTTTTAATCCGATCAGATTGCAGAAATCTGATCAGATAAGTTTTGAAAAACTGGGCTCCGTTCCATTTAATTTCCTAGATCCTTCTTTTAATGACCTTGCTCCATCTTCTCAGGGTGACTCAGGAGGTCCAATGGTGATCCAACAGAACTCTGTTTGGGTCCAGTCTGGGGTTGTTAGTTGGGGTCATGGCTGCGCTCGGCCCAATCTCCCTGGGATCTACACCAGAGTGTCCCGTTACCAGTCCTGGATCGACGCCCATATCAGTACCGACAAGCCAGGCTTTGTCCAATTTACCTCCAGTGGGGTAGATGCTGACAGCGATTACATCTGTTCTGATGGCCCAACAACTACTGTCGACCTCAACCCCTACCCTTACCCCTACCCTTACCCTTACCCCTACCCTTACCCCTACCCTTACCCCGAACCTTACCAATACCCCTACCCTTACGAATCCATTTTTGATCATGGGCACAGTTTGTTCAGCTCCCTTTATTTGCTGAGCACCTTGTTCATTCTGATGTTTCTTGCCATTTAAATTCTTTCCGTGATGCAGTCATGGGCAAGGTTTAATTGGCAGTCTGAGTGCAAGTGCTATTAGTTCGGGAGATGTATCTTTTAAAGTAATGGCTGGCGTGCTCTGGATGAACGAGCGTTGGGAAGGAGATAGCCTATTGCAGCTTATCCTATCTAGTATATCGTATGTTCACTTTTCCCTGGGCACATCATGCTGAGTGAGTGTTGTTTTGAATGGGCCTTATTGTTGTCTTGATTTATTTGTGAAGATGGATAACCTGAAATATATTTACTTATTTATTAAAGGGGCGATATGGGATTCAAACAAACATTTTTTGTTGTAAAAAGCTTAGGGATTAGAGTCCGAGGAAACGTATCTCTTAAATTCATAGACAGCGGTTTGGAAACAATGACTGTCTGATAGCTTTACAATGTTTTGTTTTTTACAATTACATTGTTTATAAAAAAAATATATTAAAACCTGCTTATATTTTGGCTTGCGGTGAAGTAGGACAGCACTAAGCTCATGAGACATTTTAAGTTACATTCTTCAAGAATGAATGGCTATATATCATTAAAGAGGCACTTTAGTCTCATTTTCATCTCTTTTATCACGTTATTTATTTAACAAAAGGCTCATCTCAATAGGTGGTTCAAGTAAGTCATGACATGGCACAAGTGGGAGGGGCTTTTCCCCTTCTGTTCTCTATTGGTCCTCTAACCACTAATTTTGCTCAACATATATGTTATACCCTTAAGTGGGTGTACATTATTAAGTGGGTGTACATTATTAGGTGGGTGTACATTATTAAGTGGGTGTACATTAATTGGGATAGATATTGTTTCAACAAGAATTATTATTTTTTTTTCCCTCTTTGGGAATTTATAAGTTTATTTTATAAGTAAATTTATAAGTAAAACAACGGGTGTACCATTCCCAGATTGCCCTTTTAATATTTGAGAAATGACAAATCCTTTTGCTATGAAAGTTGTATCAGAATGAAAAATCAAATGTCTTTATGGAGCGGCCTGCAGTGGTCTTGTGGTTAAGTGCCACAGCCCGACGGGATAAGAGCGTCTGCTAAATGACTGACATGTAAAACGTCTCCTGTCTTTCTTGTCTCTTCTTCTATCTTTCCTATCAATTAAAAATACACATATTAACCTTTCCTAAAGGAGGCACTGCATTGTGAAACTTTGGTTGAGGTCTATTCATTAAAATGTTGTGAACACATATAGAGTGTGCTACTTTATTTTTTACACAAGGTTCGCATATTAGCCACTATTTAGTAGTTTACAAGTGTGTGTAATATATATATATATATATAAAAATAGTAAATAAGGCCTTTATTATGCTGTATATCAATATATTCAACCTGAATTAAGGGTTCAATTATTAATAAATAATTAATGTGTTACTGGCCAGTCCTCATTAACATAATTATTATTGTTAGGCAGTAAATCAATATTATCCGGAGAATATAGATAATATTGATTTCAGCTTTTATATATATATACAGTTGAAGTCAGAAGTTTACATACATTAGCCAAATATATTTAAACTCAGTTTTCCCAATTCCTGACATTTAATCCTAGTAAAAAGTCCCTGTTTTAGGTCAGTTAGGATCAACACTTTAGTTTAAGAATGTAAAATTTCAGAATAATAGTAGTGAGAATTATTTATTTCAGATTTGATTTCTTTCATCACATTCCCAGTGGGTCAGAAGTTTACATACACTCAATTAGTATTTGGAAGTATTGCCTTTAAATTGTTTAACTTGGGTCAAACGTTTCGGGTTGCCCTCCACACGACGAGAGTGACAGGTGCAGTGATATCCGCCGAGAAGGAGCTGAGTGAAGAGGGAAGCTGTGTTGTGAAGAAGGACATGAGGGAAGCTGTGCTGTGAAGAAGGAGCTGAGTGTAGAGGGAAGCTGTGCTGTGAGGATAGAGCTGACTATAGAGGGAAGCTGTGCTGTGAGGATAGAGCTGACTGTAGAGGGAAGCTGTGCTGTGAGGAAGGAGCTGAGTGTAGAGGGAAGCTGTGCTGTGAGGATAGAGCTGACTATAGAGGGAAGCTGTGCTGTGAGGATAGAGCTGACTGTAGAGGGAAGCTGTGATGTGAGGATAGAGCTGACTATAGAGGGAAGCTGTGCTGTGAGGATAGAGCTGACTGTAGAGGGAAGCTGTGCTGTGAGGATAGAGCTGACTATAGAGGGAAGCTGTGCTGTGAGGATAGAGCTGAATGTAGAGGGAAGCTGTGCTGTGAGGATAGAGCTGACTATAGAGGGAAGCTGTGCTGTGAGGATAGAGCTGACTGTAGAGGGAAGCTGTGCTGTGAGGATAGAGCTGACTGTAGAGTGAAGCTGTGCTGTGAGGATAGAGCTGACTGTAGAGGGAAGCTGTGCTGTGAGGATAGAGCTGACTATAGAGGGAAGCTGTGCTGTGAGGATAGAGCTGACTATAGAGGGAAGCTGTGCTGTGAGGAAGGAGCTGACTGTAGAGGGAAGCTGTGCTGTGAGGATAGAGCTGACTGTAGAGGGAAGCTGTGCTGTGAGGATAGAGCTGACTGTAGAGGGAAGCTGTGCTGTGAGGAAGGAGCTGACTATAGAGGGAAGCTGTGCTGTGAGGATAGAGCTGACTATAGAGGGAAGCTGTGCTGTGAGGAAGGAGCTGACTGTAGAGGGAAGCTGTGCTGTGAGGAAGGAGCTGACTGTAGAGGGAAGCTGTGCTGTGAGGAAGGAGCTGACTGTAGAGGGAAGCTGTGCTGTGAGGATAGAGCTGACTATAGAGGGAAGCTGTGCTGTGAGGAAGGAGCTGACTGTATAGGGAAGCTGTGCTGTGAGGATAGAGCTGACTGTAGAGGGAAGCTGTGCTGTGAGGAATGAGCTGACTGTAGAGGGAAGCTGTGCTGTGAGGAAGGAGCTGACTGTAGAGGGAAGCTGTGCTGTGAGGAAGGAGCTGACTGTAGAGGGAAGCTGTGCTGTGAGGATAGAGCTGACTATAGAGGGAAGCTGTGCTGTGAGGAAGGAGCTGACTGTAGAGGGAAGCTGTGCTGTGAGGATAGAGCTGACTGTAGAGGGAAGCTGTGCTGTGAGGATAGAGCTGACTGTAGAGGGAAGCTGTGCTGTGAGGATAGAGCTGACTATAGAGGGAAGCTGTGCTGTGAGGAAAGAGCTGACTGTAGAGGGAAGCTGTGCTGTGAGGAAGGAGCTGACTGTAGAGGGAAGCTGTGCTGTGAGGAAGGAGCTGACTGTAGAGGGAAGCTGTGCTGTGAGGATAGAGCTGACTATAGAGGGAAGCTGTGCTGTGAGGAAGGAGCTGACTATAGAGGGAAGCTGTGCTGTGAGGATAGAGCTGACTGTAGAGGGAAGCTGTGCTGTGAGGAAGGAGCTGACTGTAGAGGGAAGCTGTGCTGTGAGGAAGGAGCTGACTGTAGAGGGAAGCTGTGCTGTGAGGATAGAGCTGACTATAGAGGGAAGCTGTGCTGTGAGGAAGGAGGTGACTATAGAGGGAAGCTGTGCTGTGAGGATAGAGCTGACTATAGAGGGAAGCTGTGCTGTGAGGATAGAGCTGACTATAGAGGGAAGCTGTGCTGTGAGGAAGGAGCTGACTGTATAGGGAAGCTGTGCTGTGAGGAAGGAGCTGACTGTAGAGGGAAGCTGTGCTGTGAGGATAGAGCTGACTATAGAGGGAAGCTGTGCTGTGAGGAAGGAGCTGACTATAGAGGGAAGCTGTGCTGTGAGGATAGAGCTGACTATAGAGGGAAGCTGTGCTGTGAGGATAGAGCTGACTGTAGAGGGAAGCTGTGCTGTGAGGAAGGAGCTGACTGTAGAGGGAAGCTGTGCTGTGAGGAAGGAGCTGACTGTAGAGTGAAGCTGTGCTGTGAGGATAGAGCTGACTGTAGAGGGAAGCTGTGCTGTGAGGAAGGAGCTGAATATAGAGGGAAGCTGTGCTGTGAGGAAGGAGCTGACTGTAGAGGGAAGCTGTGCTGTGAGGATAGAGCTGACTATAGAGGGAAGCTGTGCTGTGAGGAAAGAGCTGACTGTAGAGGGAAGCTGTGCTGTGAGGATAGAGCTGACTGTAGAGGGAAGCTGTGCTGTGAGGATGGAGCTGACTATAGAGGGAAGCTGTATTGTGAGGAAGGAGCTGACTATAGAGGGAAGCTGTGCTGTGAGGAAGGAGCTGACTGTAGAGGGAAGCTGTGCTGTGAGGAAGGAGCTGACTGTAGAGGGAAGCTGTGCTGTGAGGATAGAGCTGACTATAGAGGGAAGCTGTGCTGTGAGGAAGGAGCTGACTGTAGAGGGAAGCTGTGCTGTGAGGATAGAGCTGACTATAGAGGGAAGCTGTGCTGTGAGGAAGGAGCTGACTATAGAGGGAAGCTGTGCTGTGAGGATAGAGCTGACTATAGAGGGAAGCTGTGCTGTGAGGATAGAGCTGACTGTAGAGGGAAGCTGTGCTGTGAGGAAGGAGCTGACTGTAGAGGGAAGCTGTGCTGTGAGGAAGGAGCTGACTGTAGAGGGAAGCTGTGCTGTGAGGAAGGAGCTGACTATAGAGGGAAGCTGTGCTGTGAGGATAGAGCTGACTGTAGAGGGAAGCTGTGCTGTGAGGATAGAGCTGACTATAGAGGGAAGCTGTGCTGTGAGGATAGAGCTGACTGTAGAGGGAAGCTGTGCTGTGAGGAAGGAGCTGACTGTAGAGGGAAGCTGTGCTGTGAGGATAGAGCTGACTATAGAGGGAAGCTGTGCTGTGAGGATAGAGCTGACTATAGAGGGAAGCTGTGCTGTGAGGAAGGAGCTGACTGTAGAGGGAAGCTGTGCTGTGAGGAAGGAGCTGACTGTAGAGGGAAGCTGTGCTGTGAGGATAGAGCTGACTATAGAGGGAAGCTGTGCTGTGAGGATAGAGCTGAGTGTAGAGGGAAGCTGTGCTGTGAGGAAGGAGCTGACTATAGAGGGAAGCTGTGCTGTGAGGATAGAGCTGACTGTAGAGGGAAGCTGTGCTGTGAGGATAGAGCTGACTATAGAGGGAAGCTGTGCTGTGAGGATAGAGCTGACTATAGAGGGAAGCTGTGCTGTGAGGAAAGAGCTGACTGTAGAGGGAAGCTGTGCTGTGAGGAAGGAGCTGACTGTAGAGGGAAGCTGTGCTGTGAGGATAGAGCTGACTATAGAGGGAAGCTGTGCTGTGAGGATAGAGCTGACTATAGAGGGAAGCTGTGCTGTGAGGAAGGAGCTGACTATAGAGGGAAGCTGTGCTGTGAGGAAGGAGCTGACTGTAGAGGGAAGCTGTGCTGTGAGGATAGAGCTGACTATAGAGGGAAGCTGTGCTGTGAGGAAGGAGCTGACTGTAGAGGAAGCTGTGCTGTGAGGATAGAGCTGACTGTAGAGGGAAGCTGTGCTGTGAGGAAGGAGCTGACTGTAGAGGAAGCTGTGCTGTGAGGAAGGAGCTGACTGTAGAGGGAAGCTGTGCTGTGAGGAAGGAGCTGACTGTAGAGGAAGCTGTGCTGTGAGGATAGAGCTGACTATAGAGGGAAGCTGTGCTGTGAGGATAGAGCTGACTATAGAGGGAAGCTGTGCTGTGAGGATAGAGCTGACTGTAGAGGGAAGCTGTGCTGTGAGGAAGGAGCTGACTGTAGAGGGAAGCTGTGCTGTGAGGATAGAGCTGACTATAGAGGGAAGCTGTGCTGTGAGGAAGGAGCTGACTATAGAGGGAAGCTGTGCTGTGAGGAAGGAGCTGACTATAGAGGGAAGCTGTGCTGTGAGGAAGGAGCTGACTGTAGAGGGAAGCTGTGCTGTGAGGAAGGAGCTGACTGTAGAGGGAAGCTGTGCTGTGAGGAAGGTTGACATCAGGAGCAAAAAGAGGGATATGTCCCTCCTGTGGTTGAGAGATGGACCCTGACTAGTGGATGAAGTACTTACAGTGACGACTACTGGGTTTGTGTCTCATCCTAATGATGATACGGATGATTCAGGCCCAGTGGGAGTGAGATTTGTGGAGAGAATGGATCCTTGTATTCTGGCTGATAAATATGTGGCGTCAGGTTGGGTGGAAAAGAGATTGGGGACTGTTGAATCGGTGAAAGTAACTCGAAGTGGTCTCGTGAACTGAGAAACTTATATAGTCAGACAGATGTATTGTGTTTCTTCAGTCCAGAGGGAGCTGACGCTTCAGACCACGCAACTAGGGACAAGAACTATGACTGCTATTCTGTCCGGAAGTAGTGCGCCATTAAAGGGAGTGATAGCGGAGGTGTCTTTAAGTGTTGAGGAGGATCAGCTGGAGGATTCCTGGTGTCTGTGAAGCCAGTCGTTTGGTGTGACGTAGACCCGGTGGAACACGTGGTCAAACAGAGAAGACTTTGTCCATCCTGCTGAGTTTTGATGCAGAGTTTTTGCCCGACTAGGTCAAGATAGGATGTGTCCGTTGTCCCGTGAGAGCTTTTGTTCTGAAAATACTAGTGTTTTATGTGCCAAGCTTATGGTCATCTGGCAGCAGTGTGTAGGAGGGAGATTCCTAGATGTGAGAAGTGTGCAGGATGGCGTGAGACAAAGGAATGTGTAGTATCGGTGGAGAAAGCTGTGTGTGAGCTGTGGGGATGGAATCGGAGCTGTCCGGTGAGACACAGGCAGCTGGATGTCAGCATGGGTCGGAGTAGTGAAGAAGTGTTGTAAAGAAGTGAAGAAGTGTTGTGAAGAAGTGTTGTAAGAAGTGAAGAAGTGTTGTAAAGAAGTGAAGAAGTGTTGTAAAGAAGTGAAGAAGTGTTGTAAAGAAGTGTTGTAAGAAGTGAAGAAGTGTTGTAAGAAGTGTTGTAAAGAAGTGTTGTAAAGAAGTGAAGAAGTGTTGTAAAGAAATGTTGTAAAGAAGTGAAGAAGTGTTGTAAGAAGTGAAGAAGTGTTGTAAGAAGTTAAGAAGTGTTGTAAAGAAGTGTTGTATGCTTAAGCAGTGAAGAGAGTGGTAGAGGAAGATGGGTACAGGGTGAGGGGGTACAGGGTACAGGGTGAGGGGAGTACAGGGTACAGGGTGAGGGGAGTACAGGGTACAGGGTGAGGGGAGTACAGGGTACAGGGTGAGGGGAGTACAGGGTACAGGGTGAGGGGAGTACAGGGTACAGGGTGAGGGGAGTACAGGGTACAGGGTGAGGGGGTACAGGGTACAGGGTGAGGGAGTACAGGGTACAGGGTGAGGAGGTACAGGGTACAGGGTGAGGGGGTACAGGGTACAGGGTGAGGGGGTACAGGGTGAGGGGGGTACAGGGTACAGGGTGAGGGGGGTACAGGGTACAGGGTGAGGGGGGGGTACAGGGTACAGGGTGAGGGGGGTACAGGGTACAGGGTGAGGGGGTACAGGGTGAGGGGGTACAGGGTACAGGGTGAGGGGGGGGTACAGGGTACAGGGTGAGGGGGGTACAGGGTGAGGGGGTACAGGGTACAGGGTGAGGGGGTACAGGGTGAGGGGGGTACAGGGTACAGGGTACAGGGTGAGGGGGTACAGGGGGGTACAGGGTGAGGGGGGTACAGGGTGAGGGGGGGGTACAGGGTACAGGGTGAGGGGGTACAGGGTACAGGGTGAGGGGGTACAGGGTGAGGGGGTACAGGGTGAGGGGGTACAGGGTACAGGGTGAGGGGGTACAGGGTACAGGGTGAGGGGGTACAGGGTGAGGGGGTACAGGGTACAGGGTGAGGGGGGTACAGGGTACAGGGTGAGGGGGGTACAGGGTACAGGGTGAGGGGGTACAGGGTGAGGGGGGTACAGGGTACAGGGTGAGGGGGTACAGGGTGAGGGGGGTACAGGGTACAGGGTGAGGGGGGTACAGGGTACAGGGTGAGGGGGTACAGGGTGAGGGGGTACAGGGTACAGGGTGAGGGGGTACAGGGTACAGGGTGAGGGGGGTACAGGGTGAGGGGGTACAGGGTACAGGGTGAGGGGGTACAGGGTGAGGGGGGTACAGGGTACAGGGTGAGGGGGGTACAGGGTGAGGGGGGTACAGGGTACAGGGTGAGGGGGTACAGGGTACAGGGTGAGGGGGGTACAGGGTGAGGGATACTGAGAGGATTCCTGTGAGTTGGCAGAGACCCACAAAGAGGGATAAGAGTAATATGCGCATCTGTAAGGTTGGTTTCTTAGCATTCATCGCCGTGGTTGTCAACTGTAATGCAGAAATGGAACGTAAAGTCACAGAAAATAGAGGTTGTGGTGGCAGTCACAGAGAAGTACTTTGGGTTGCAAGGTTTTACTGCAGAAGAGTTGCAGTTGGTGTTGAGTGGTAGTGTTATGTCCTCCCAGACCGTTGGTCTGGAGTAGGTTTTAGACGGGGTTAAATAGTGGAATGGGCTGATGTTTATTTTTGTTGTGAGGGCTAAAAGGTGTCAGGGAAATTGTCCCCCCCCCACTATTTTGTATTACAGGAATGTAATATATGTTGAGCGTGAGTGGCCTCATACTACGGTACAGTAGCTGGCGGTGTTTGCACCTAAAAGTTGGATGTGATCGGTCAACCTAATCCTAAGAAGAAGAAGACGCTGTCCAATGGAGACATGAGGGCTGGTCTTGGCACCAGTGTAACAGATGTGAACGGTCAACCTAATCCAAGACTGGTCTTGGCACCAGTGTAACAGATGTGATCGGTCAACCTAATCCAAGACTGGTCTTGGCACCAGTGTAACAGATGTGATCGGTCAACCTAATCCAAGACTGGTCTTGGCACCAGTGTAACAGATGTGATCGGACTTCGTAACTATGCGTGTGCCGAGCCTTTCGCCAAATGCAATTCTTGAGGTGGAGTAACTCTGTAAGATCACGGTCGAACGAGGGGCTTGAACCTGTTTTTAATTCTCATTTTCTTTATGGGGGCGTTTTTGTTAACAATACCACTGAAAATATCAAAAAAGAAGGTCCAAGCGTCTTCGACAGAGGGGATGAAGCTGATTCTATACCATTTTACAGAGGCCAGATCATGAAGAAAGGCTTGCTCATGAAAGTTTTTTAGCAAGCGTCTATGATAAGTCAGGACAGGTTGTTTCACTGAGCAGTAATTACGTATACAGACTGTAAAACCGTGATCACTAAGGTCGTTACAGACTGATACCTATCAGGGTTATTTGTGAGGATAACATCAAGGAGAGCAGCCTTTTCTGGGTGTTTGGAGTCAAACCTTGTGGGATTGGTGATAATCTGAGAAAGGTTTAGGGAGTCCCATTGCTTTAGGACTTGGTCAGGTGGTTTAAGCATGTCCCAATTTAGGTCACCAAGCAGGAGAAATTCAGACTGTCATGTCTTGTTATGTCTGTTCCTGTCCTTTCTCTTCACTCTGTCTCTCTCTGCTGGTCTTTTTAGGTTACCTTCTCTGTCTCTCATTCTTCAGCTGTTCTACATCTTCCCTAACTAGCTCATTCACTCTTTCACACCTGTTCTCTCTTCCCCCTCTGATTAGGTCTCTATTTCTCTCTCTGTTCCTGCTACTTTCAGTGTCTGATTCTTGTTTGTGTTTTTGATGCCAGAAGCAAGCTGTCGTCTCGTTTGCTTCCACCTTGTCCTATCCTGTCGGAGTCTGCCTGGCAGGTGCATCCTGCACTATACTACGTTCTTTTTGTTCCATTGTCAACGTTGAAAGAGGATTTATGCCATTCCTGTTTTTCATTAAAGAACTCTGTTTTCTGTTAAAACCGCTTTTGGGTCTTCACTCAAGTACATAACAGAAGAATCAGACCAAGAATGGACCCAGCGGCTCCGGACCCTTTTCACTCCGCCGTCGAGATCCAGGGAGCGATGCTAGGCAGACACGAGGAGGAATTGTCTGCTGCTCGACATGCCGTTGAGACCCTGGCCGTCCAAGTCTCCGACCTCACAAGACAGGTTCACCAACTCCACCTCGATCCACCGCCCACTTCCAGGGTTTCCGAGTCTCCGGAGCCCAGGATCAACAACCCGCCCTGTTACTCAGGGGAGCCCACTGAGTGCCGCTCATTCCTCACTCAGTGTGATGTGGTGTTCTCTCTCCAGCCCAACACTTACTCCAGGAGCGCAGCCCGCATCGCCTACGTCATTTCTCTCCTCACCGGACGGGCGCGTGAGTGGGGCACGGCAATCTGGGAGGCGAGGGCTGAGTGTATTAACCAGTTTCAGGACTTTAAGGAGGAGATGATACGGGTTTTTGACCGTTCTGTTTTTGGGGAGGAGGCTTCCAGGGCCCTGTCTTCCCTATGTCAGGGGAATCGATCCATTACGGATTATTCTATTGAGTTTTGCACTCTCGCTGCCTCTAGTGACTGGAACGAGCCGGCTTTGCTCGCTCGTTTTCTGGAGGGTCTCCTCGTCGAGGTTAAGGATGAGATCCTCTCCAGGGAGGTTCCTTCCAGTCTGGACTCCTTAATAGCTCTCGCTATTCGCATAGAGCGACGGTTTGATCTTCGTCGCCGAGCACGTGGAAAGGAGTTCGCGTTCTCCGTTGCTCCCCTCTCCACATCACTGCCACCTGCCGCATCACTGCCACCCTCCCCCGCCGGCTCGGATGCTGAGCCTATGCAGCTGGGGGTATCCGCATCTCGGCCAAGGAGAAGGAACGGAGAATCACCAATCGCCTCTGTCTCTACTGCGGCTCCGCTGGTCATTTTGTCACCTCATGTCCAGTAAAAGCCAGAGCTCATCAGTAAGAGGAGGGCTACTGGTGAGCGCAACTACTCAGGCCTCTCCTTCTGGATCACGCACTACCTTTCCGGTCCATCTCCGCTGGCCCGGTTCATCTGCTTCCTGCAGTGCCTTGATAGACTCTGGGGCGGAGGGCTGTTTTATGGACGAGACCTGGGCTCGGGAACATGACATTCCTCTCAGACAGTTAGGGGAGCCAACGGCCTTGTTCGCTTTAGATGGTAGTTCTCTCCCCAAGATTCAGCGTGAGACGCTGCCTTTAACCCTCACTGTCTCTGGTAATCATAGCGAAACCATTTCTTTTTAAATTTTTCGTTCACCTTTTACACCTGTTGTTTTGGGTCATCCCTGGCTAGTGCGCCATAACCCTTCTATTAATTGGTCTAGTAATACTATCCTATCCTGGAATGTTTCTTGTCATGTGACCTGTTTAATGTCTGCTATCCCTCCTGTTTCCTCTGTCTCTTCTTCACAGGAGGAGCCTGGCGATTTGACAGGGGTGCCGGAGGAGTATCACGATCTGCGCACGGTGTTCAGTCGTTCCAAGGCCACTTCTCTCCCTCCACACCGGTCGTATGACTGTAGTATTGATCTCCTTCCGGGAACTACTCCCCCGGGGTAGATTATACTCTCTGTCGGCTCCCGAACGTAAGGCTCTCGAGGATTATTTGTCGGTTTCGCTCGACGCCGGTACCATAGTCTCCTCCTCCTCTCCCGCCGGAGCGGGGTTTTTTTTTGTTCAGAAGAAGGACGGGTCCCTGCGCCCATGCGTGGATTATCGAGGGCTGAATGACATAACAGTTAAGAATCGTTATCCGCTTCCTCTTATGTCTTCAGCCTTCGAGATCCTGCAGGGAGCCAGGTTTTTCACCAAGTTGGACCTTCGTAACGCCTACCATCTCGTGCGCATCAGGGAGGGGGACGAGTGGAAGACGGCGTTTAACACTCCGTTAGGGCACTTTGAATACCGGGTTCTTCCTTTCGGCCTCGTTAACGCTCCAGCTGTCTTTCAGGCACTAGTTAACGACGTCCTGAGAGACATGCTGAACATTTTTGTTTTCGTTTACATGGACGATATCCTGATTTTTTCACCGTCTCTCTCGATTCATGTTCAGCACGTGCGACGCGTCCTCCAGCGCCTTTTGGAGAACTGTCTTTATGTGAAGGCTGAGAAGTGCACTTTTCATGCCGCCTCTGTCCCTTTTCTCGGTTCCGTTATTTCCGCTGAGGGCATTAAGATGGATCCCGCTAAGGTCCAGGCTGTCATTGATTGGCCCGTTCCTAAGTCACGCGTCGAGCTGCAGCGCTTTCTGGGCTTCGCTAATTTCTATCGTCGTTTCATCCGTAATTTCGGTCAGGTGGCAGCTCCCCTCACAGCCCTTACTTCTGTTAAGACGTGCTTTAAGTGGTCCGTTTCCGCCCAGGGAGCTTTTGATCTTCTTAAGAATCGTTTTACATCCGCACCTATTCTTGTTACACCTGACATCTCTAGTCAGTTTGTTGTTGAGGTTGACGCGTCAGAGGTGGGCGTGGGAGCCATTCTTTCTCAGCGCTCTCTCTGACGGCAAGGTCCATCCTTGCGCGTTTTTCTCTCATCGCTTATCGCCGTCAGAACGTAACTATGATGTTGGTAATCGCGAACTGCTCGCCATCCGCTTAGCCCTAGGCGAATGGCGACAGTGGTTGGAGGGGCGACCGTTCCTTTTGTCGTTTGGACTGACCATAGGAACCTTGAGTACATCCGTTCAGCCAAACGACTTAATGCGCGTCAGGCTCGTTGGGCTCTGTTTTTTGCTCGTTTCGAGTTTGTTATTTCTTATCGTCCGGGCTCAAAGAACACCAAGCCTGATGCTTTATCTCGTCTCTTCAGTTCTTCTGAGGTCTCCACCGACCCCGAGGGGATTCTCCCTGAAGGGCGTGTTGTCGGGTTGACTGTCTGGGGAATTGAGAGGCAGGTAAAGCAAGCACTCGCTCACACTCCGTCGCCGCGAGCTTGTCCTAGGAACCTTCTGTTCGTTCCCGTTCCTACTCGTCCGGCCGTTCTTCAGTGGGCCCACTCTGCCAAGTTAGCCGGCCACCCCGGCGTTCGGGGTACGCTCGCTTCCATTCGCCAGCGTTTCTGGTGGCCCACTCGGGAACGTGACGCGTCGATTTGTCGCCGCTTGTTCGGTCTGCGCGCAGACTAAATCTGGGAACTCTCCTCCTGCCGGCCGTCTCAGACCGCTTCCCATTCCCTCTCGACCGTGGTCTCACATCGCTTTAGATTTCATCACCGGACTGCCTTCATCAGCGGGGAAGACAGTTATTCTTACGGTTGTCGATAGATTCTCTAAGGCGGCTCATTTCATTCCTCTCGATAAGCTCCCTTCTGCTAAGGAGACGGCTCAGATCATTATCGAGAATGTTTTCCGAATTCATGGCCTTCCGTCTGACGTCGTTTCCGACAGAGGCCCGCAGTTCACGTCTCAATTTTGGAGGGAGTTTTGCCGTTTGATTGGGGCTTCCGTCAGTCTCTCGTCCGGCTTTCATCCCCAGTCTAACGGTCAAGCCGAACGGGCCAATCAGACTGTTGGTCGCATTTTACGCAGTCTTTCTTTTCGTAACCCTGCGTCTTGGTCAGAACAGCTCCCTGGGCAGAGTACGCCCACAACTCGCTTCCCTCGTCTGCTACCGGTCTATCTCCTTTTCAGAGTAGCCTCGGGTACCAGCCTCCGCTGTTCTCATCTCAGCTCGCCGAGTCCTGCGTCCCCTCCGCTCAGGCTTTTGTCCAGCGTTGCGAGCGCACCTGGAAGGGGGTCAGGTCGGCACTTTGCCGTAATAGGGCGCAGACTGTGAGGGCCGCTAATAAGCGTAGGACCAAGAGTCCTAGATATTGTTGCGGTCAGAGAGTATGGCTCTCCACTCAGAACCTTCCCCTTAAGACAGCTTCTCGCAAGTTGGCCCCGCGGTTCATTGGTCCGTTCCGTATTTCCCAGGTCATTAATCCTGTCGCAGTGCGACTTCTTCTCCCGCGCTATCTTCGTCGCGTTCACCCGGTCTTCCATGTCTCCTGTGTTAAGCCCGTTCTTCGCGCCCCGCTCGTCCCTCCCCCCATCCTTGTCGAGGGCGCACCCATCTACAGGGTTCGTAAGATTTTGGACATGTGCCCTCGGGGCCGTGGTCATCAGTACCTAGTGGATTGGGAGGGGTACGGTCCTGAGGAGAGGAGTTGGGTTCCCTCTCGGGACGTGCTGGACCGTTCGCTGATCGATGATTTCCTCCGTTGCCGCCAGGTTTCCTCCTCGAGTGCGCCAGGAGGCGCTCGGTGAGTGGGGGGGGGGGGGGTACTGTCATGTCTTGTTATGTCTGTTCCTGTCCTTTCTCTTCACTCTGTCTCTCTCTGCTGGTCTTTTTAGGTTACCTTCTCTGTCTCTCATTCTTCAGCTGTTCTACATCTCCCCTAACTAGCTCATTCACTCTTTCACACCTGTTCTCTCTTCCCCCTCTGATTAGGTCTCTATTTCTCTCTCTGTTCCTGCTACTTTCAGTGTCTGATTCTTGTTTGTGTTTTTGATGCCAGAAGCAAGCTGTCGTCTCGTTTGCTTCCACCTTGTCCTATCCTGTCGGAGTCTGCCTGGCAGGTGCATCCTGCACTATACTACGTTCTTTTTGTTCCATTGTCAACGTTGGAAGAGGATTTATGCCATTCCTGTTTTTCATTAAAGAACTCTGTTTTCTGTTAAAACCGCTTTTGGGTCTTCACTCAAGTACATAACACAGACTTGGTGTAAGGGGCCAGGAGAGAGCCTAGGGCAGGTAGGATACGGGCTGGTGCTGATGGAGGACGATAGCACCCAGCAACAGTCAACAAAGAGCTATTTGAAAGTTTAATGCTTAAAACCAGCAAATCAAATTGGTTGGGGACAGACTTGGTGGAGACGACCGAGCACTGAAGGTGATCCTTGGTAAAGATACCCACTCCCCACCTTTGGAAGCTCTGTGTTTCCAAAAATGGTTACAACCACAAAGGTTAACATCAGTATTTGAAACACGTCTCAACAATGACCAACACATCTGGATTGGAGTTGTGAACCCACACTTTAAATTGATACATTTGAGGTAATAAGCTTCTAGTGTTAACGTGGAGAAAACCCAGGCTTTTACAAGAGCAGAAATCAGTGAAGCAGATATCAGAGCACAAGTCAAAATTGGGGCTAGCAACAGTAGATGGGCCAGGGTGTACATGCACATTTCCAGATATCATCAACAGTAATACAATCAAGGCACGGCAGAGGACAGGGAGAGCTCTGCAGTGCTGATTTATGACAGCTGAATGTGCATCAGATGGCAACAAGATCATATCATACAGCAATTTCATCAGGTAACATGAATACAAAGCCGACGAGAGGTGGTTAGAATAGGATGGGAGGCCAAACGTCTGTGTAACCAATAGAGAGTCAGAGTCCCGAGTGTGGTAACAAACAGAGTCTGTCCCACGATTGGGTAAAGAAAGTTCATGGTCAACAAAGCATTTAGGAGTCATGATGCCACGTGCAAAATAGCAAAATGCACAATAACTGTTTTAAAATATATAACGTCTTGGGGCTAGTTCAGTGTCACTAACTGTGTGTGCCGGAGGTCAGCGAAAGCTCAGGAGACATGTGGGAGTGTGGTGGGGGTACCTGTACAAGACAGGGGGAGACAGGCCAGGGAGAGAGGGGGAGTGTGGTGGGGGTACCTGTACCAGACAGGGGGAGACAGGCCAGGGAGAGAGGGGGGAGTGTGGTGGAGGTACCTGTACCAGACAGGGGGAGACAGGCCAGGGAGAGAGGGGGGAGTGTGGTGGGGGTACCTGTACCAGACAGGGGGAGACAGGCCAGGGAGAAAGGGGGGAGTGTGGTGGGGGTACCTGTACAAGACAGGGGGAGACAGGCCAGGGAGAGAGAGGGGGAGTGTGAGACAAAGATATAACACATGTAAAATGTTGGTCCCATGTTTCATGATCTGAAATAAAATATACCTGAAATGTTCCATACACACAAAAAGCTTGAAATGTTGTGCACAAATTTGTTTTCACCCCTGTTAGTGAGCATTTCTCTTTTGACAAGCTAATCCAGTCACCTGACAGGTGTGGCATATTAAGAAGCTGATTAAACCGCATGATCTGATGAGTATTTCTGTCTGAAATGAAGCCCTTTTGTGGGGAAAAACCAGTTTGTGTGCCTGGTTCCAAAGTGTGTGGGTCTATGTCATTCTCATTAAAAGTCTAAGAACCGTTAGCTCTCTTCTATGTGCTCTATTTCCCGTGCTTTATTTTTGGTTTTGTACACCAGCTTCAAACTACTGAAAATACAATATTTTTGGTTATGTAAAAGATTTTTCACAGCGGTTTAGATGGTACAATGATTCTCTACAATAGACTTGCTTGTTTTGTCACAAACTGAAATTAGGCTACTAGAATTCTAGTAACCAGGAAATGGCGGAGCCATTTCTGCATATTGCACTTTTAATAGTTACCCAGAAATGATTTGGTATTGAGATAAAAAAATGGCTGCATTGTACCTTGTAAACATATATCTTTACCTCCTCTCAAGCTATAATAACAATTTTAACAACAAAAAAACGATCAATAACAATTTTTTTCAACCTTGGGGAGCCAAATTAAATTGGAATGTTGCCCAAGCTGTCCTCTTTTCACCCCTCTTTCCTTCTCCCTCTCCCCTTCCTCCCTCTCCCCTTCCTCCCTCTCCCCTTCCTCCCTCTCCTCTCAGCAGAGGGCGCTAACAGTGAGACATGTGAAGGAGACAGAGAAGGAGCTGAGCAGGAACTTCACCGTAGAAGGAGAAGTACATTGTCACTATCCAGAGAGACTTCACCTTTATAGAGCAGGAGTACACACACACACACACACACACACACACACACACACACACACACACACACACACACACACACACACACACACACACACACACACACACACACACACAGACACACACACACACACACACACACACACACACACACACACACACACACACACACACACACACACACACACACACACACACACACACACACACATACACAGCTTACAGAACTGCCATCCTCTGTCAAGGCCACTAGGTGGCAGACTTGAGCCATCCACAACAAGAGCTGGAAAGGAGTCAGATGAGATAAGGGCCATGTTCTGTACCAAAAACATGTTTTGAATTGTTGCAGATAGAAATGCTATGAATAGAAATGACGTGATTCATTATTCTACATAACATATTTCCATCTGAACGTAACAAAACGTCTGTCTGTCTGTGTCAGTAGACTTTGTTATGACAGTTGATTAAACCCCTGTCCCAGGCAGCTGACTAACCCTACACTGTTCTCTCAGCCCTTGTCTGTCCGCGGTTCGGTCTTACCCTCATTAAAACACATAACCACTATTCTTTCATAACCCTCTTGTGCAGTGTAGCCCCACAAACCATTCACGTTTGCATATCACTTCCAACATACATAAATAATTAATATGAACATATGTCTGTCTGATTACTGCTCTTTCCATCTATTATTGGTAACATGAGATAATATTACGCCATTTAGCAAACTGCCTGTATCCAAAACAGACATACATGAGTGTATTCATTGAATAAAACAATGTACATGCGGGTGGTCCCGTGTACATGCGGGTGGTCCAGTGTACATGTGGGTGGTCCCGTGTACATGTGGGTGGTCCCGTGTACATGTGGGTGGTCCCGTGTACATGTGGGTGGTCCCGTGTACATGCGGGTGGTCCCGTGTACATGTGGGTGGTCCCGTGTACATGTGGGTTGTCCCCTGTACATGTGGGTGGTCCCGTATACATGCGGGTGGTCCCGTGTACATGTGGGTTGTCCCGTGTACATGTGGGTGGTCCTGTGTACATGTGGGTGGTCCCGTGTACATGCGTGTGGTCCCGTGTGCATACGGACGGTCCCGGGAATTTAATCCACTAACCCGGTATTGCGAGAGCCATGTTCTTCCAAATGAGCTACAGAGTACTAATCTGTGGCCAACTGAAAGAACTCTGGATGTTTCTTTCAGTTCACCTTGGTCATGGGAGATGTCACAGAGATGGTGTCGCCACCAGGAGATTAAGAAGCTGAAAGAGGTAATGAGCAACACGGAAAAAGTTCCGCAGGGAGAAGTGGATCCATGAGAAGACCAAGAAGATCAGAGATCACTGAAAGGTGAGAGAGGGGGGCTTCAGTTGAAGTTGCCCCTAAGGCAGAGTCTAGGAACTACTTATCCTACACTAACCTCCACTAAATCCTACTTGGGAGGAAAACATCTGAAACTGTGTCAGTGTCAAGCTTCAACTTAATTAGTGTAACTTGCGAAAGCAGTCACACTTTAGTGTACAAATTATTTCAGACTTTTTATCATTTAGTGGGACTTTTATTATTTAGTGGGTCTTATTTAGTGGTACTTCTATTATTTAGTGGGACTTTTATTATTTAGTGGGGCTTATTTAGTGGTACTTCTATTATTTAGTGGGACTTATTTAGTGGTACTTTTATTATTTAGTGCGACTTATTTAGTGGGACTTTTATTATTTAGTTGGGCTTATTTAGTGGTACTTCTATTATTTAGTGGGACTTTTATTATTTAGTGGGGCTTATTTAGTGGGACTTTTATTATTTAGTGGGGCTTATTTAGTGGGACTTATTTAGTGGGACTTATTTAGTGGGACTTTTATTATTTAGTGGGGCTTATTTAGTGGTACTTCTATTATTTAGTGGGACTTATTTAGTGGGACTTTTATTATTTAGTGGGGCTTATTTAGTGGTACTTCTATTATTTAGTGGGACTTATTTAGTGGGACTTTTATTATTTAGTGGGGCTCATTTAGTGGTACTTTTATTATTTAGTGGGGTTTATTTAGTGGTACTTATATTATTTAGTGGGACTTATTTAGTGGTACTTTTATTATTTAGTGGGACTTATTTAGTGGTACTTTTATTATTTAGTGGGACTTATTTAGTGGTACTTTTATTATTTAGTGGGACTTATTTAGTGGTACTTTTATTATTTAGTGGGACTTATTTAGTGGGTCTTATTTAGTGGGACTTATTTAGTGGTACTTTTATTATTTAGTGAGACTTATTTAGTGGTACATTTATTATTTATTATTTAGTGGGACTTATTTAGTGGTACTTTTATTATTTAGTGGGGCTTATTTAGTGGGACTTTTATTATTTAGTGGGACTTATTTAGTGGGTCTTATTTAGTGGGACTTTTATTATTTAGTGGGGCTTATTTAGTGGTACTGCTATTATTTAGTGGGACTTTTATTATTTAGTGGGTCTTATTTAGTGGGACTTTTATTATTTAGTGGGGCTCATTTAGTGGTACTTTTATTATTTAGTGGGGTTTATTTAGTGGTACTTCTATTATTTAGTGGGACTTATTTAGTGGTACTTTTATTATTTAGTGGGACTTATTTAGTGGGGCTTATTTAGTGGGACTTATTTAGTGGTACTTTTATTATTTAGTGGGACTTATTTAGTGGTACTTTTATTATTTAGTGGGGCTTATTTAGTGGGACTTTTATTATTTAGTGGGACTTATTTATTGGGACTTTTATTATTTAGTGGGACTTATTTAGTGGTACTTTTATTATTTAGTGGGGCTTATTTAGTGGGACTTTTATTATTTAGTGGGACTTATTTAGTGGGTCTTATTTAGTGGGGCTTATTTAGTGGGACTTATTTAGTGGTACTTTTATTATTTAGTGGGACTTATTTAGTGGGACTTATTTAGTGGGACTTTTATTATTTAGTGGGACTTATTTAGTGGTACTTTTATTATTTAGTGGGACTTATTTAGTGGGACTTATTTAGTGGGACTTATTTAGTGGTACTTTTATTATTTAGTGGGGCTTATTTAGTGGTACTTTTATTATTTAGTGGGACTTATTTAGTGGTACTTTTATTATTTAGTGGGGCTTATTTAGTGGTACTTTATTATTTAGTGGGACTTATTTAGTGGGACTTATTTAGTGGGACTTTTATTATTTAGTGGGACTTATCTAGTGGTACTTTTATTATTTAGTGGGGCTTATTTAGTGTGACTTATTTAGTGGGAGTTTTATTATTTAGTGGGACTTATTTAGTGGTACTTTTATTATTTAGTGGGACTTATTTAGTGGGACTTATTTAGTGTGACTTATTTAGTGGTACTTTTATTATTTAGTGGGGCTTATTTAGTGGTACTTTTATTATTTAGTGGGACTTATTTAGTGGGACTTTTATTATTTAGTGGGACTTATTTAGTGGTACTTGTATTATTTAGTGGGGCTTATTTAGTGGGACTTTTATTATTTAGTGGGACTTATTTAGTGGTACTTTTATTATTTAGTGGGACTTATTTAGTGGTACTTTTATTATTTAGTGGGGCTTATTTAGTGGTACTTTTATTATTTAGTGGGACTTATTTAGTGGTACTTTTATTATTTAGTGGGGCTTATTTAGTGTGACTTATTTAGTGGGACTTTTATTATTTAGTGGGACTTATTTAGTGGGACTTCTATTATTTAGTGGGACTTATTTAGTGGTACTTTTATTATTTAGTGGGACTTATTTAGTGGTACTTTTATTATTTAGTGGGGCTTATTTAGTGGTACTTTTATTATTTAGTGGGACTTATTTAGTGGGACTTATTTGGTGGGACTTTTATTATTTAGTGGGACTTATTTAGTGGTACTTTTATTATTTAGTGGGGCTTATTTAGTGTGACTTATTTAGTGGGACTTTTATTATTTAGTGGGACTTATTTAGTGGGACTTCTATTATTTAGTGGGACTTATTTAGTGGTACTTTTATTATTTAGTGGGGCTTATTTAGTGGTACTTTTATTATTTAGTGGGACTTATTTAGTGGGACTTATTTGGTGGGACTTTTATTATTTAGTGGGACTTATTTAGTGGGACTTTTATTATTTAGTGGGGCTTATTTAGTGGGACTTATTTAGTGGGACTTTTATTATTTAGTGGGACTTATTTAGTGGGACTTATTTAGTGGGACTTATTTAGTGGTACTTTTATTATTTAGTGGGGCTTATTTAGTGGTACTTTTATTATTTAGTGGGACTTATTTAGTGGTACTTTTATTATTTAGTGGGGCTTATTTAGTGGTACTTTATTATTTAGTGGGACTTATTTAGTGGGACTTATTTAGTGGGACTTTTATTATTTAGTGGGACTTATCTAGTGGTACTTTTATTATTTAGTGGGGCTTATTTAGTGTGACTTATTTAGTGGGAGTTTTATTATTTAGTGGGACTTATTTAGTGGTACTTTTATTATTTAGTGGGACTTATTTAGTGGGACTTATTTAGTGTGACTTATTTAGTGGTACTTTTATTATTTAGTGGGGCTTATTTAGTGGTACTTTTATTATTTAGTGGGGCTTATTTAGTGGGACTTTTATTATTTAGTGGGACTTATTTAGTGGTACTTTTATTATTTAGTGGGACTTATTTAGTGGGACTTTTATTATTTAGTGGGACTTATTTAGTGGTACTTTTATTATTTAGTGGGACTTATTTAGTGGTACTTTTATTATTTAGTGGGGCTTATTTAGTGGTACTTTTATTATTTAGTGGGACTTATTTAGTGGTACTTTTATTATTTAGTGGGGCTTATTTAGTGTGACTTATTTAGTGGGACTTTTATTATTTAGTGGGACTTATTTAGTGGGACTTCTATTATTTAGTGGGACTTATTTAGTGGTACTTTTATTATTTAGTGGGACTTATTTAGTGGTACTTTTATTATTTAGTGGGGCTTATTTAGTGGTACTTTTATTATTTAGTGGGACTTATTTAGTGGGACTTATTTGGTGGGACTTTTATTATTTAGTGGGACTTATTTAGTGGTACTTTTATTATTTAGTGGGGCTTATTTAGTGTGACTTATTTAGTGGGACTTTTATTATTTAGTGGGACTTATTTAGTGGGACTTCTATTATTTAGTGGGACTTATTTAGTGGTACTTTTATTATTTAGTGGGGCTTATTTAGTGGTACTTTTATTATTTAGTGGGACTTATTTAGTGGGACTTATTTGGTGGGACTTTTATTATTTAGTGGGACTTATTTAGTGGGACTTTTATTATTTAGTGGGGCTTATTTAGTGGGACTTATTTAGTGGGACTTTTATTATTTAGTGGGACTTATTTAGTGGGACTTATTTAGTGGGACTTATTTAGTGGTACTTTTATTATTTAGTGGGGCTTATTTAGTGGTACTTTTATTATTTAGTGGGACTTATTTAGTGGTACTTTTATTATTTAGTGGGGCTTATTTAGTGGTACTTTATTATTTAGTGGGACTTATTTAGTGGGACTTATTTAGTGGGACTTTTATTATTTAGTGGGACTTATCTAGTGGTACTTTTATTATTTAGTGGGGCTTATTTAGTGTGACTTATTTAGTGGGAGTTTTATTATTTAGTGGGACTTATTTAGTGGTACTTTTATTATTTAGTGGGACTTATTTAGTGGGACTTATTTAGTGTGACTTATTTAGTGGTACTTTTATTATTTAGTGGGGCTTATTTAGTGGTACTTTTATTATTTAGTGGGACTTATTTAGTGGGACTTTTATTATTTAGTGGGACTTATTTAGTGGTACTTGTATTATTTAGTGGGGCTTATTTAGTGGGACTTTTATTATTTAGTGGGACTTATTTAGTGGTACTTTTATTATTTAGTGGGACTTATTTAGTGGTACTTTTATTATTTAGTGGGGCTTATTTAGTGGTACTTTTATTATTTAGTGGGACTTATTTAGTGGTACTTTTATTATTTAGTGGGGCTTATTTAGTGTGACTTATTTAGTGGGACTTTTATTATTTAGTGGGACTTATTTAGTGGGACTTTTATTATTTAGTGGGACTTATTTAGTGGTACTTTTATTATTTAGTGGGACTTATTTAGTGGTACTTTTATTATTTAGTGGGGCTTATTTAGTGGTACTTTTATTATTTAGTGGGACTTATTTAGTGGGACTTATTTGGTGGGACTTTTATTATTTAGTGGGACTTATTTAGTGGGACTTTTATTATTTAGTGGGGCTTATTTAGTGGGACTTATTTAGTGGGACTTTTATTATTTAGTGGGACTTATTTAGTGGGACTTCTATTATTTAGTGGGACTTTTATTATTTAGTGGGACTTATTTAGTGGGACTTCTTTTATTTAGTGGGACTTGGAACAGCAAAAGTCCTAAAATAAATAATATTAAAAAAAGTATTATTCTTTAGAACGTTATTGTTGGTGCAGAATTGTTTCGATAATATTTATACTATTAAACCCTAAACCTGTCCCCCCAAAATGTTTTTATTTCTTCAACTTTATAAAGGTCCCATTGTTAAACTCCCAGATGTCCAACATTCTTTTCACAGTAAACAGTCTAATTTTAAAATCTTAAGGCTCGCCACACATCGCATTGAATGTGAATCTAGCATTCATCTGCCGATCATTCAGCAAGCTGTGTTTTAGGGATCATCCGCTGTAGGCGCTAACTGCCGTCATTTTTTACATGATTCTACATGCTAAATTAGTTTGCAAATTTACCTTCGTAGGTGCTAAGTACTCTCAGCCAGCAAACACTATGGGTGTGCCTGAGGCCTTAGTCTACTTCTCTGCTGTTCAAATCTGAAATCAGAACAGAAATATATTCTACCAATCAAGCTATACAGATGTTTTAGTAACATCATCAATTATGTTTTCTCTGACATTTTGACCACTTAATCTATTTCTCTACGGATCAGGAAAGGCCCTAGCCTTTTGGGGTGTTAAGCAAGATCTTAGTATAGCCCCGCCTCCACCTCACGGGCTAAATATTTTAGTGGCCCCCACTCTTCACGGTGGAAATAAATAGTTTTAAAGTAAATTCATGCAATTCCAGACATCTTTTCATGGGGAGTAGAGGAAACGTTGCAGTTTTGAAGCAAGCTTTCTGCAATTCTAAACATTTTTCCATGAGGCAGAGAGAAGTTTAGTAATTTTATAACACATTTCATGAAATCCAGGTCTGGAGCCAGAGGTCCAAAAGCTGATCTGTAAACACAAGCGGAAGATGAAAAAGCTGCATGTCCTTCACGAGGCTGAGCTGCTGCAATCAATCAATCAATCAATCAATCAATCAATCAATCAAATGTATTTATAAAGCCCTTCTTCAGCTGATGTCACAAAGTGTGGCTAGGATAAACTCCTTAGAAAGGCAGGAACCTAGGAAGAAACCTAGAGAGGAACCAGGCTTTGAGGGGTGGCCAGTCTTCTTCTGGCTGTGCCGGGTGGAGATTATAACAGTACATGGCCAAGATGTTCAAATGTTCATAGATGACCAGCAGGGTCAGATAATAATAATCACAGTGGTTGTCGAGGGTGCAATAGGTCAACACCTCAGGAGTAAATGTCAGTTGGCTTTTCATAGCTGATCATTGAGAGTATCTCTACCGCTCCTGCTGTCTCTAGAGAGTTGAAAACAGCAGGATAGGTAGCACGTCCGGTGAACAGGTCAGGGTTCCATAGCTGCAGGCATAACAGTTGAAACTGGAGCAGTAGCACGGCCAGGTGGACTGGGGACAGCAAGGAGTCATCAGGCCAGGTAGTCCTGAGGCATGGTCCTAGGGCTCAGGTCCTCTGAGAGAGAGAGAGAGAGAGAGAGAGAGAGAGAAAGAAAGAGATAGCATACCTAAATTCACACAGGACACTGGATAAGATGGGAGAAATAACAGACTGACCCTAGCCCCGTGACACATAAACTACTGCAGCATAAATACTGGAGGCTGAGACAGGAGGGGTCTGCAAGCAGATGAGAGAGCAGCCCAACGCTACATACGCCAGAGCGAAGAACTCCGACAACAGCTGGAGAGAGACCGGGACGAGCAGTGTCAGCGAAAGAGGGAGTTGGCCAAGCAGAGGTATATACACACAGACGTGCACACACACACACACACATTACGGTAACACTGTGACAGTATATAGGAAAGACAGGAAACCCAACAGAATGGACAGAAACTAGCTCTCTGGGATATGTGGGACGCTAGCGGCACCCCTGCAACAGCTTGTGAAAGTGCAGGACGCCAAATTCAAAGCAGACAAGTATTTTACACCATTTTAAAGGTAACATTCTCGTTAATCCAGCCACAGTGTCTGATTTCATAAAGGACTTACAGCAAAAAAAACACAAATGATTGTTAGGTCACTACCAAGTCACAGA
The DNA here is from genome assembly GCF_036934945.1 of Oncorhynchus masou masou. Classification (NCBI taxonomy): domain Eukaryota; kingdom Metazoa; phylum Chordata; class Actinopteri; order Salmoniformes; family Salmonidae; genus Oncorhynchus; species Oncorhynchus masou. Next base: position 9,130,381 of record NC_088242.1, read on the forward strand.
AAAACAGCCATTTTTCCAGCCAAAGAGAGGAGTCACAAAAAGCAGAAATATAGATAGAATTCATCACTAACCTTTGATGATCTTCATCAGACGACAGTCATAAGACTTCATGTTACACAACATGTATGTTTTGTTCGATAAAGTGCATATTTATATCAAAAAATCTCATTTTACATTGGCGTGTTATATTCAGTAGTTGCAAAACATGCGGTGGTTTTGCAGAGAGCCACATCAATTCACAGAAATACTCATAATAAACATTGATAAAAGATACAACTATTATACATTGAACTTTAGATGAACTTCTCCTTATTAACGCAACAGCTGTGTCAGATTTAAAAAAAGATTTACGGAAAAAGCACACCATGCAATAATCTGAGTACGGCTCTCAAAAAACAAAACAGCCAAAGAGATATCCGCCATGTTGTATAGTCAACATTAGTCAGAAATAGCATTATAAATATTAACTTTACCTTTGATGATCTTCATCAGAATGCACTCCCAGGAATCTCAGTTCCACAATAAATGTTTGATTTGTTCGATAAAGTTCATAATTTATGTCCAAATACCTTCCTTTGTTAGGGCGTTTGGTAAACAAATCCAAACACGTGTGCAAGTCCAGCTGAAAGGTCGGGCGAAAAGTCCAAAAAGTTATATTACAGGTCGTAGAAACATGTCAAACAAGTATAGAATCAATCTTCAGGATGTTTTTAACATAAATCTTCAATAATGTTCCAACCGGAGAATTCCTTTGTCTGTAGAAAAGCAATGCAACTCAAGCTACCTCTCACATGACCGCGCGTCACGAGCTCAAAGCATTCTGCCAGACCTCTGACTCATTCCCCTCTCATTCGCACCCACCTCACAGTAGAAGCATCAAACAAAGTTCTAAAGACTGTTGGAATCTAGTGGAAGCCTTAGGAAGTGCAACATGACCAATATCCCACTGTATCTTCTATAAGGAATGAGTTGAAAATCAACCAACCTCAGATTTCCCACTTCCTGGTTGGATTTTTTTCTCAGGTTTTCGCCTGCCATATGAGTTCTGTTATACTCACAGACATCATTCAAACAGTTTTAGAAACTTCAGAGTGTTTTCTATCCAAATCCACTAACAATATGCATATATTAGCAACTGGGACTGAGTAGCAGGCAGTTTAATCTGGGCACCTTAATCATCCAAGCTACTCAATACTGCCCCCTGTGTCACAAAGACATTTAGAGTCTTGTTAGTCGCCAAACCATCCCTTTACTGTAACTCACTTTAACCTCTGTTATTTTACAAGGCGAGTGCATTAATGTGAGTGGTGTAGAGATGGCCTTCCCGTTGTGTGCGTGTGGTGTAGAGATGGCCTTGTTTCCACTAGTCCGTTGTATCCTACACATTGCCTGGTGTCTATCACACTGCCTGATCAGTAGTGATAAGACACATAGCCTCAGCATAAGAACAAAGGATCCCGGAAAGCCAGGCTGTGTACTGTGTCCCAAATGGCACACTATTCCCTATATAGTGCACTACTTTTGACCAGGGCCCTATGGGCTCTGATCAAAAGTAATACCCTGTGTAGGGTATAGGGTGCTGTTTAGAACACAGACCAGTGACTGATGGGTAAAGTATAGCCTCTGGCACTGAGCTACATCCTCTTCACGTGTACTATCTGACAGGGAACCTGTTGCCAACATCTTTAAACCCTTGTGTAGTCTTAACTTCCTGTATATACTCCCCTTGTCCTAACGGTAAAAAATGACCCGCCTTCAATAAACCCTTAAAATAAACCAGCTTAATTGAATTTTAAACCCCAAAACTATTTTGTATGAAGAAACAACCTGTCATTCATCACACTTTGTGAATAACTGGGCTTCCCCTCTTCACAATGCAGAAAGACTGCATTTCATCAGTGGACACCACTCGTTTTTATTATAACACACTTGTCATTGTTTTCTTCACTAAAGTAGAGGTTTATTATTATTATTATATTTGCTAAAGGTGCTTAGGTGGTACATATGTACATAGGTGTAAACCAAGTGTTTAGCAAGAGAGCACTTGTATAGCCTAAGAAAGTAGCAGAAATGTGCAGAAAGTAGTTTTGAATGTGTTTTATTGAAAGGAAACATAATGATTTATTCTTATATACTGTACAATGAAGAACTCAATTACAAAACACTAGTCTTCTCTCATTTGTTGAACCATTTCCCCCACCCACAAGGTGTATAATCAAAAACTAATAATAAAATAAGATAATAGATACAAAACAAAAACGTGAAGAGCATAAACCAATCAACTAGCACATGTAGGACAGTACTCTCCCTCACCTAAAAACACTTTTAAGCAAAGAGATATCCAGCCATGCGTGCAAACTTTTTCATATGGGTGGTCGCAGCGTGAATCAAACCCACAACTTTGACATTGCAAGCTCCATGATCTACCAACTGACCTACAGAAGACCACGGAGGACCATAGAGACAGACCTACAGACATTCTGACTGGAACCTCCCTACCATTTTTTATTTTATAGGCAAGTCAGTTAAGAACAAATTCTTATTTTCAATGACGGCCTGGGAACAGTGGGTTAACTGCCTGTTCAGGGGCAGAACGACAGATTCGTACCTTGTCAGCTCTGGGGTTTGAACTCGCAACCTTCCGGTTACTAGTCCAACGCTCTAACCACTAGGCTACCCTGCCGTCACCATAGAGACAGACCTACAGACACTCTGACTGAACCCTCCCGACCATAGAGACAGACCTACAGACAGTCTGACTGGACCCTCCCTACCATAGAGACAGACCTACAGTCACTCTGACTGGATAACTTGGGTTGTGTTCTGTTGTTTGGTCTTGTCAGGTAGTAACTGTCTCTGCCTGGACTGACTAGGTGGAGATGAAGGCCCTCAGAGTACGCCTGGATATTGAGAAACAGACCTGGGAGGAAAACTACATGAAGAAGGTGTGTGTCTGTGTGTGTGACTGTGTGAGCACACCCTTTGTCCAAATCTGTGTATTTGTCCCCGCTTCCTCCCAAATCTCTTGTTAAGTATTCTAACTATATCACTCCACCTCTCTCTCTGTCTTAGCAAAATCTTCTTTCACAACTCTGACGAGCCCCAGGTGGAGGATATACGGCTCCCTTGGAAACAGGCCCGACCCCAGTGATCTGCGTGAAGAGGAGGTAGAGAAAGAGAGGTCCGAGGGCAGGCTGCCTTCTGAGGAGCAGGAGGCTATCGAATAAACCCACACATCTCAGTGCAGTTCCTGGTTCAAATCCAGGCCTTATCATTTATTTATTTTTTTAACCCGGGAAGTCAGTTAAGAACAAATTCTTATTTTCAATGACGGCCTAGGAACAGTGCCTTGTTCAGGGGCAGAACAACAGATTTTTAACTTGTCAGCTCGGGATTCAATCTAGAAACCTTTCAGTTAATGGCCCAACACTCTAACCACTAGGCTACCTGCCGCATCACATTCTGCCGTGATTGTGAGTCCCATAGGGTGGCGCACAATTGGCCCAGTGTCGCCCGGGTTTGGCCGGGGTAGGCCGTCATTGTAAATAAGAATTTGTTGTTAACTGACCTGCCGATAAAGGTTCCAGAAGCAGGCCGGACACGGCCAGGGCAACCTGGCTACTGGATCCTTTGTATACGGATCCCGAGAGACTAAACAGGATGTTGTCTGCTGTTTTATGAGTCTCCCAGGTTCAACGAGGGAGAATGTGATCTTTAATTACTCAGAGACTAGGGAGGATGGGATCTTTAATTACGAATAGACCAGGGAGGATGTGTTCCTTAATTATACAGAGACCAGGGAGGATGTGATCTTTAATTACACAGAGACCAGGGAGGATGGGATCTTTAATTACGAATAGACCAGGGAGGATGTGTTCCTTAATTATACAGAGACCAGGGAGGATGTGTTCCTTAATTATACAGAGACCAGGGAGGATGTGATCTTTAATTACACAGAGACCAGGGAGGATGTGATCTTTAATTACCCAGAGTCCAGGGAGGATGTGATCTTTAATTACTCAGAGACCAGGGAGGATGTGATCTTTAATTATTCAGAGACCAGGGAGGATGTGATCTTTAATTACTCAGAGACCAGGGAGGATGTGATCTTTAATTACCCAGAGACCAGGGAGGATGTGATCTTCAATTACGCAGAGACCAGGGAGGATGTGATCTTTAAGTACGCAGAGACCAGGGAGGATGTGATCTTTAACTACCCAGAGACCAGGGAGGATGTGATTTTTAATTACCCAGAGACCAGGGAGGATGTGATCTTTAAGTACGCAGAGACCAGGGAGGATGTGATCTTTAATTACGCGGAGACCAGGGAGGATGTGATCTTTAATTACTCGGAGACCAGGGAGGATGTGATCTTTAATTACACAGAGACCAAGGGGTATGTGTTCCTTAATTATACAGAGACCAGGGTGGATGTCATCTTTAATTACACAGAGACCAAGGAGAATGTGATCTTTAATCACTCAGAGACCAGGATGTCACGCCCTGGTCGAAATATATTATGTTTATTCTTCATTTATTCGGTCAGGCCAGGGTGTGACATGGGTTATTGTGGTGTGTTTTGTCTTGGGGTTTTGTGTGGATGTCTAGCGTAGTCTATGGCTGCCTGAGGCGTTTCTCAATCAGAGTCAGGTGATTATCGTTGTCTCTGATTGGGAACCATATTTAGGCAGCCATATTCTTTGAGTGTTTCGTGGGTGATTGTTCCTGTCTCTGTGTTTAGTTTCACTAGACAGGCTGTATAGTTTTTTCACGTTTCCGTCTGTTGTTTTTGTACATTTCGGTATTTTCATGTCAAGTCATTTTTCCATCATTAAACATTAGTAACCACCACGCTGCATTTTGGTCCGCTCCTTCTTCAACAGAAGAACGTCGTTACACAGGGAGGATGTGATCTTTAATTACCCAGGGACCAGGGAGGATGTGATCTTTAATTACCCAGGGACCAGGGAGGATGTGATCTTTAATTACCCAGGGACCAGGGAGGATGAGCTCTCCCTCGCCCTCCATTTGGTAAATCCGACCACAACTCTATCCTCCTGATTCCTGCTTACAAGCAAAAACTAAAGCAGGAAGCACCAGTGATGCGGTCTTTTAAAAAGTGGTCAGATGAAGTAGATGCTAAACTACAGGACTGTTTTGCTATCACAGACTGGAACATGTTCCGGGATTCGACCGATTACATTGAGGAATTCACCACATCAGTCACTGGCTTTATCAATAAGTGCATTGAGGACGTCATCCCCACAGTGACTGTACGTACATACCCCAACCAGAAATCATGGATTACAGGCAACATTCGCACTGAGTTAAAAGGTAGAACTGCCGCTTTCGAGGTCCGGGCTCTAACTTGGAAGCTTACAAGAATTCCCGCTATGCCCTGCGACGAACCATCAAACAGGCAAAGCATCAATACAGGGCTAAGATTGAATCATACTACACCGGCTCCGACGCTCGTCTTATGTGGCAGGGCTTGCAAACTATTACAGACTACAAGGGGAAGCACAGCCGCAAGCTGCCCAGTGACACGAGCCTACCAGGCGAGCTAAATCACTTCTATGCTCACTTCGAGGCAAGCAACACTGAGGCATGCACGAGAGAATCAGCTGTTCCGGATGACTGTGTGATCACGCTCTCCATAGCCGACGTGAGTAAGACGTTTAAACAGGTCAACATTCACAAAGCTGCGGGGCCAGACAGATTACCAGGACGTGTGCTCCGGGCATGTGCTGACCAACTGGCAGGTGTCTTCACTGACATTTTCAACATGTCCCTGTAATACCAACATGCTTCAAGCAGACCACCATAGTCCCTGTGCCCAAGAACACAAAGGCAACCTGCCTAAATGACTACAGACACGAAGCACTCACGTCTGTAGCCATGAAGTACTTTGAAAGGCTGGTAATGGCTCACATTAACACTATTATCCCAGAAACCCTAGACCCACTCCAATTTGCATACCGCTCAAACAGATCCCCAGATGATGCAATCTCTATTGCACTCCACACTGCCCTTTCCCATCTGGACAAAAGGAACGCCTATGTGAGAATGCTATTCATTGACTACAGCTCAGCGTTCAACACCATAGTACCCTCAAAGCTCATCACTAAGCTAAGGAACCTGGGACTAAAAGATTTGGCATGGGTAGTGGATCCTGAGATCCTCAAAAGGTTCTACAGCTGCAACATCGAGAGCATCCTGACCGGTTGCATCACTGCCTGGTACGGCAATTGCTCGGCCTCTGAACGCAATGCACTTCAGAGGGTAGTGAGTACGGCCCAATACATCACTGGGGCAAAGCTGCCTGCCATCCAGGACCTCTACACCAGGCGGTGTCAGATGAAGGCCCTAAAAATTGTCAAGACACCCCAATCATAGACTGTTCTCTCTACTAACACATGGCAAGCAGTACCGGAGTGCCAAGTCTAGGACAAAAAGGCTTCTCAACAGTTTTTACCCACAAGCCTTAAGACTTCTGAACAGGTAACCTATGGTTACCCAGACTATTTGCATTTTGTGGCCCCCCCCAAACCCCTCTTTTTACGCTGCTGCTACTCTCTGTTTATCTCATATGCATAGTCACTTCAACTATACATCCATGTACATACTACCTCAATTGGGCCGACCAACCAGTGCTCCTGCACATTGGCTAACTGGGCTATCTGCATTGTGTCCCACCTCCCGCAAACCCCTCCTTTTACGCTTCTGCTTCTCTCTGTTCATCATGTATGCATAGTCACTTTAACCATATCTACATGTACATACTACCTCAATCAGCCTGACTAACAGGTGTCTGTGTATAGCCTCGCTACTCTTATTGTCAAATGTCTTTTTACTGTTGTTTTATTTCTTTACACACACACACACACACACACACACACACACACACACACACACACACACACACACACACACACACACACACACACACACACACACACACACACACACACACACACACGTATGTGGCAAATAAACTTTGATTTGATTTGACCTATTCTCTCCCAAGACTATGGGATTGCAATCTTTCACTGTGCAGAGGCCCAACGGATGGACTGAACCATTCTCTCTCCTTAGGGGTTGTGATCTTTTACAACACTGAGTCATAACCCATAGAGGAACGGCTGGACTGAACCATTCTCTCTCCTTAGGGGTTGTGATCTTTTACAACACTGAGTCATAACCCACAGAGCAACGGATGGACTGAACCATTCTCCCACCACTGGAATGTATGTGTATTTTGAATGAGTGGGGAATATCTTCTGTTCCCCACAGAGCAGAGAGAGGCTGCTGTTCCCCACAGAGCAGAGAGATGCTGCTGTTCCCCACAGAGCAGAGAGAGGCTGCTGTTCCCCACAGAGCAGAGAGAGGCTGCTGTTCCCCACAGAGCAGAGAGAGGCTGCTGTTCCCCACAGAGCAGAGAGAGGCTCCTATTCCCCACAGAGCAGAGAGAGGCTGCTGTTCCCCACAGAGCAGAGAGAGGCTGCTGTTCCCCACAGAGCAGAGAGAGGCTGCTGTTCCCCACAGAGCAGAGAGGGGCTGCTGTTCCTCACAGAGCAGAGAGAGGCTGCTGTTACCCACAGAGCAGAGAGAGGCTGCTGTTCCCCACAGAGCAGAGAGAGGCTGCTGTTCCCCACAGAGCAGAGAGAGGCTGCTGTTCCCCACAGAGCAGAGAGAGGCTGCTGTTACCCACAGAGCAGAGAAAGGCTGCTGTTCCCCACAGAGCAGAGAGAGGCTGCTGTTCCCCACAGAGCAGAGAGAGGCTGCTGTTCCCCACAGAGCAGAGAGGGGCTGCTGTTCCCCACAGAGCAGAGAGAGGCTGCTGTTCCCCACAGAGCAGAGAGAGGCTGCTGTTCCCCACAGAGCAGAGAGGGGCTGCTGTTCCTCACAGAGCAGAGAGAGGCTGCTGTTCCCCACAGAGCAGAGAGAGGCTGCTGTTCCCCACAGAGCAGAGAGGGGCTGCTGTTCCTCACAGAGCAGAGAGAGGCTGCTGTTCCCCACAGAGCAGAGAAAGGCTGCTGTTCCCCACAGAGCAGAGAGAGGCTGCTGTTCCCCACAGAGCAGAGCGAGGCTGCTGTTCCCCACAGAGCAGAGAAAGGCTGCTGTTCCCCACAGAGCAGAGAGAGGCTGCTGTTCCCCACAGAGCAGAGAGAGGCTGCTGTTCCCCACAGAGCAGAGAGAGGCTGCTGTTCCTCACAGAGCAGAGAGAGGCTGCTGTTACCCACAGAGCAGAGAGAGGCTGCTGTTACCCACAGAGCAGAGAGAGGCTGCTGTTCCCCACAGAGCAGAGAGAGGCTGCTGTTACCCACAGAGCAGAGAGAGGCTGCTGTTCCCCACAGAGCAGAGAGAGGCTGCTGTTCCCCACAGAGCAGAGAGAGGCTGCTGTTCCCCACAGAGCAGAGAGAGGCTGCTGTTACCCACAGAGCAGAGAGGGGCTGCTGTTCCCCACAGAGCAGAGAGAGGCTGCTGTTCCCCACAGAGCAGAGAGGGGCTGCTGTTCCTCACAGAGCAGAGAGAGGCTGCTGTTACCCACAGAGCAGAGAAAGGCTGCTGTTCCCCACAGAGCAGAGAGAGGCTGCTGTTCCCCACAGAGCAGAGAGAGGCTGCTGTTCCCCACAGAGCAGAGAGAGGCTGCTGTTCCCCACAGAGCAGAGAGAGGCTGCTGTTCCCCACAGAGTAGAGAGAGGCTGCTGTTCCCCACAGAGCAGAGAGAGGCTGCTGTTCCCCACAGAGCAGAGAGGGGCTGCTGTTCCCCACAGAGCAGAGAGAGGCTGCTGTTCCCCACAGAGCAGAGAGAGGCTGCTGTTCCCCACAGAGCAGAGAGGGGCTGCTGTTCCCCACAGAGCAGAGAGAGGCTGCTGTTCCCCACAGAGCAGAGAGAGGCTGCTGTTCCCCACAGAGCAGAGAGAGGCTGCTGTTCCCCACAGAGCAGAGAGAGGCTACTGTTACCCACAGAGCAGAGAGAGGCTGCTGTTACCCACAGAGCAGAGAGGGCCCGTTCTGAGTAGAAGGAAACCAGCACCACCCTCTTCCAGGGCATAAAATTAACACCCACCAAATGCGGGTAGATTTAGTTATTGGCGGGTAAGAATATCTATGTTTGCGGGTCGTCAATCTGTGCAGTGCTCTACAGTGTGAGCATTACATTCTCATTTGCGAATAAATACAGTCAAAAGTCAAGAATGAGCATATGTGCAAGTTGTGATTTCTAGCAGAAAAATGCTTAAGTAGCTGTTTTCAAAGTATTTCTGCTGTTTTGTTTCATAGCTGCTAGACCCCATCTTGCGCAGCAACTGCTTTGCTCACTGCGAGTGAAGCGCAGATAGATTCATTTTTGGAGGTGCTGGCAGAGGCACAGCAGGCTGTCTAATTTACTCAAGTCAGCTAAGTGAGACTTTATCTTTGTGTTTCTTGCCTAGTTACATTGTTTTGTTCACAAGCCTGGTTGTTTTTCAATGTTAGCTTGAGTCCACTGCTTCAACTAATAGCTGACATGACTGTAAGGGCCCCATTACCACGGTAACCCCTCCCGCAGTTAAAGGGGTAGCTGAACATTTAGTCTCATCTGAAATTTTGGTTTAAAAAATAAAATGAAATTGAGCAATAATCCACATTACTTTTTACTAATACATTTCATATTTTAGAGACATTACAAAACACGGCCATCAGTTTTTTTTTATGTAATTATGTTAAAAAAAAATGTTTGTGCTGGTAAATCAGATTTTGTTTTCATCTACCTGCCACAGTGGCTGGTGGAGCCAAACATACATTTTGGACCCTGCCCTCTTTCCCTGCGGAGATCCTGCAGTCCATGGTTCAGACAGACGTCAGTACAGAGTTCTGCTGAACGAAGCTGGTGCTGAAGACTGGGTTGGCATTAGGGCTAGTCAGGGCTCAGGTCCGCGGTGTCCTTTGTGTGTGAGTTACAGATGTCTTTTGTCCTTGTGCCCCTCTGGGCTAGTGCTAATTACAGGATCTGCTGTCTTGGATTGGTCTGCTCCCCACCCCCTCCGACACACCCCCTCTGGCCCCTCTGGCAGTCACAAGCCCACTTTTGCTCTGACAGGCAGGTTTTTTTTAATGAGAGTCTTACCAAAGTCACATCTAACAATGTAGAGGGACAACACAACACAAGGCAGCCTAGTGGTTTCATGTGACAAGAGACCCAAAGAGACCCCAAGAGCCTGATGGGTCTATAAGGATGGTAGTCTGAGGGCTACACCGTGTTAAAAATGCTCCTACATCACACTGAACGGGTCTCACACTGGGCCCCTCCACTCAGCAGTAGTAAACTAGTCTCTAGTCTCACACTGGGCCCCTCCACTCAGCAGTAGTAAACTAGTCTCTAGTCTCACACTGGGCCCCTCCACTCAGCAGTTGTAAACTAGTCTCTAGTCTCACACTGGGCCCCTTCACTCAGCAGTAGTAAACTAGTCTCTAGTCTCACACTGGGCCCCTCCACTCAGCAGTAGTAAACTAGTCTCTAGTCTCACACTGGGCCCCTCCACTCAGCAGTTGTAAACTAGTCTCTAGTCTCACACTGGGCCCCTTCACTCAGCAGTAGTAAACTAGTCTCTCGTCTCACACTGGGCCCCTTCACTCAGCAGTAGTAAACTAGTCTCTAGTCTCACACTGGGCCCCTCCACTCAGCAGTAGTAAACTAGTCTCTAGTCTCACACTGGGCCCATTCACTCAGCAGTAGTAAACTAGGCCCTCAAAAGTCACGTTTGCCCTAGTCAAAAGTAGTGCACTGTAAAGTGTTCCATTTGGGATACCCACAATGTGCTTCAGTTGGAAACTGGAACCAGTGGAACCAGTGAAAGAGTCCCAGCATCTCTCCTCTTTATAGTACCAGCATCTCTCCTCTTTATAGTCCCAGTGGAAGAGTCCCAGCATCTCTCCTCTTATAGTCCCAGCATCTCTCCTCTTTATAGTCCCAGCATCTCTCCTCTTTATAGTCACAGTGGAAGAGTCCCAGCATCTCTCCTCTTATAGTCCCAGGGCCTCTCCTCTTTATAGTCCCAGCATCTCTCCTCTTTATAGTCCCAGCATCTCTCCTCTTTATAGTCCCAGGGCCTCTCCTCTTTATAGTCCCAGGGCCTCTCCTCTTTATAGTCCCAGGGCCTCTCCTCTTTATAGTCCCAGCATCTCTCCTCTTTATAGTCCCAGGGCCTCTCCTCTTTATAGTCCCAGCTTCTCTCCTCTTTATAGTCCCAGCATCTCCCCTCTTTATAGTCCCAGCATCTCTCCTCTTTATAGTCCCAGCATCTCTCCTCTTTATAGTCCCAGCATCTCTCCTCTTTATAGTCCCAGCATCTCTCCTCTTTATAGTCCCAGCATCTCTCCTCTTTATAGTCCCAGCATCTCTCCTCTTTATAGTCCCAGCATCTCTCCTCTTTATAGTCCCAGCATCTCCCCTCTTTATAGTCGCAGCATCTCTCCTCTTTATAGTCCCAGCATCTCTCCTCTTTATAGTCCCAGGGCCTCTCCTATTTATAGTCCCAGCTTCTCTCCTCTTTATAGTCCCAGGGCCTCTCCTCTTTATAGTCCCAGCATCTTTCCTCTTTATAGTCCCAGCATCTCTCCTCTTTATAGTCACAGCATCTCTCCTCTTTATAGTCCCAGGGCCTCTCCTCTTTATAGTCCCAGCATCTCTCCTCTTTATAGTCCCAGCATCTCTCCTCTTTATAGTCCCAGCATCTCTCCTCTTTATAGTCCCAGCATCTCTCCTCTTTATAGTCCCAGCATCTCTCCTCTTTATAGTCCCAGTGGAAGGGCCCCAGCATCTCTCCTCTTTATAGTCCCAGCATCTCTCCTCTTTATAGTCCCAGCATCTCTCCTCTTTATAGTCCCAGCATCTCTCCTCTTTATAGTCCCAGGGCCTCTCCTCTTTATAGTCCCAGCTTCTCTCCTCTTTATAGTCCCAGCATCTCTCCTCTTTATAGTCCCAGGGCCTCTCCTCTTTATAGTCCCAGCATCTCTCCTCTTTATATTCCCAGCATCTCTCCTCTTTATAGTCCCAGGGCCTCTCCTCTTTATAGTCCCAGCATCTCTCCTCTTTATAGTCCCAGCAACTCTCCTCTTTATAGTCCCAGGGCCTCTCCTCTTTATAGTCCCAGCATCTCTCCTCTATATAGTCTTAGCTTCTCTCCTCTTTATAGTCCCAGCATCTCTCCTCTTTATAGTCCCAGTGGAAGGGCCCCAGCATCTCCCCTCTTTATAGTCCCAGCATCCCTCCTCTTTATAGTCCCATTGGAAGGGCCCCAGCATCTCTCCTCTTTCTAGTCCCAGTGGAAGGGCCCCAGCATCTCTCCTCTTTATAGTCCCAGTGGAAGGGCCCCAGCATCTCTCCTCTTTATAGTCCCAGTGGAAGGGCCCCAGCATCTCTCCTCTTTACAGTCCCAGTGGAAGGGCCCCAGCATCTCTACTCTTTAGTCCCAGTGGAAGGGCCAGTATCTCTTCTCTTTATAGTCCCAGCATCTCTCCTCTTTATAGTCCCAGCATCTCTCCTCTTTATAGTCCCAGCATCTCTCCTCTTTATAGTCCCAGCATCTCTCCTCTTTATAGTCCCAGCATCTCTCCTCTTTATAGTCACAGTGAAAGAGTCCCAGCACCTCTCCTCTTTATAGTCACAGTGGAAGGGTCCCAGCATCTCTCCTCTTTATAGTCACAGTGGAAGGGTCCCAGCATCTCTCCTCTTTATAGTCACAGTGGAAGGGTCCCAGCATCTCTCCTCTCTATAGTCACAGTGGAAGGGTCCCAGCACCTCTCCTCTTTATAGTCACAGTGGAAGGGTCCCAGCATCTCTCCTCTTTATAGTCACAGTGGAAGGGTCCCAGCATCTCTCCTCTCTATAGTCACAGTGGAAGGGTCCCAGCATCTCTCCTCTCTATAGTCCCAGTGGAAGGGCCCCAGCATCTCTCCTCTTTATAGTCCCAGCATCTCTCCTCTTTATAGTCCCAGCATCTCTCCTCTTTATAGTCCCAGCATCTCTCCTCTTTATAGTCCCAGCATCTCTCCTCTTTATAGTCACAGTGGAAGGGCCCCAGCATCTCTCCTCTTTATAGTCACAGTGAAAGAGTCCAGCTTCTCTCCTCTTTATAGTCACAGTGGAAGAGTCCCAGCATCTCTCCTCTTTATAGTCCCAATATCTTTCCTCTTTATATTCACAGTGGAAGAGTCCCAGCATTTCTCCTCTTCATAGTCACAGTGGAAGAGTCCCAGCATCTCTCCTCGTTATAGTCCCAGCATCTCTCCTTGTTATAGTCCCAGCATCTCTCCTCTTTATAGTCACAGTGGAAGTGGGCTGTTTCCTCTCTTTGTGTTTTCTGCACCAATTAGGACTGTTTCGGTTTTGCCACATTTATTGTTTTGTATTCTTTTCATGTTTAGTTTCACTTATTAAAAAAACATGAACTCTCACCACGCTGCGTTTTGGTCCGCCTCTCCTTCCCAGGAAGAAAGCCGGTACACCCAGGGCCTCTCCTATTTATAGTCCCAGGGCCTCTCCTATTTATAGTCCCAGGGCCTCTCCTATTTATAGTCCCAGGGCCTCTCCTCTTTATAGTCCCAGGGCCTCTCCTATTTATAGTCCCAGCATCTCTCCTATTTATAGTCCCAGGGCCTCTCCTATTTATAGTCCCAGGGCCTCTCCTATTTATAGTCCCAGGGCCTCTCCTCTTTATAGTCCCAGGGCCTCTCATATTTATAGTCCCAGGGCCTCTCCTATTTATAGTCCCAGCATCTCTCCTATTTATAGTCCCAGGGCCTCTCCTATTTATAGTCCCAGGGCCTCTCATATTTATAGTCCCAGGGCCTCTCATATTTATAGTCCCAGGGCCTCTCCTATTTATAGTCCCAGCATCTCTCCTATTTATAGTCCCAGCATCTCTCCTATTTATAGTCCCAGGGCCTCTCCTATTTATAGTCCCAGGGCCTCTCCTATTTATAGTCCCAGGGCCTCTCCTATTTATAGTCCAGGGCCTCTCCTATTTATAGTCCCAGGGCCTCTCCTATTTATAGTCCAGGGCCTCTCCTATTTATAGTCCCAGGGCCTCTCCTATTTAGAGTCCCAGGGCCTCTCCTATTTATAGTCCCAGGGCCTCTCCTATTTATAGTCCCAGGGCCTCTCCTATTTATAGTCCCAGGGCCTCTCCTATTTATAGTCCCAGGGCCTCTCCTATTTATAGTCCCAGGGCCTCTCCTATTTATAGTCCCAGGGCCTCTCCTATTTATAGTCCCAGGGCCTCTCCTATTTATAGTCCCAGGGCATCTCCTATTTATAGTCCAGGGCCTCTCCTATTTATAGTCCCAGGGCCTCTCCTATTTATAGTCCCAGGGCATCTCCTATTTATAGTCCCAGGGCATCTCCTATTTATAGTCCCAGGGCATCTCCTATTTATAGTCCCAGGGCCTCTCCTATTTATAGTCCCAGGGCATCTCCTATTTATAGTCCCAGGGCCTCTCATATTTATAGTCCCAGGGCCTCTCCTATTTATAGTCCCAGGGCCTCTCCTCTTTATAGTCCCAGGGCATCTCCTATTTATAGTCCAGGGCCTCTCCTATTTATAGTCCAGGGCCTCTCCTATTTATAGTCCCAGGGCATCTCCTATTTATAGTCCCAGGGCCTCTCCTATTTATAGTCCCAGCATCTCTCCTCTTTATAGTCCCAGGGCCTCTCCTCTTTATAGTCCTAGCATCTCTCCTCTTTATAGTCCCAGTGGAAGGGCCCCAGCATCTCTCCTCTTTATAGTCCCAGGGCCTCTCCTATTTATAGTCCCAGGGCATCTCCTATTTATAGTCCCATGGCCTCTCCTCTTTATAGTCCCAGGGCCTCTCCTCTTTATAGTCCCAGGGCCTCTCCTATTTATAGTCCCAGGGCCTCTCCTCTTTATAGTCCCAGGGCGTCTCCTATTTATAGTCCCAGGGCCTCTCCTATTTATAGTCCCAGCATCTCTCCTCTTTATAGTCCCAGGTCCTCTCCTCTTTATAGTCCTAGCATCTCTCCTCTTTATAGTCCCAGTGGAAGGGCCCCAGCATCTCTCCTCTTTATAGTCCCAGGTCCTCTCCTCTTTATAGTCCCAGCATCTCTCCTCTTTATAGTCACAGTGGAAGGGTCCCAGCATCTCTCCTCTCTATAGTCACAGTGGAAGAGGCCCAGCATCTCTCATCCTTATAGTCCCAGTATCTCTCCTCTTTATAGTCCCAGCATCTCTCCTCTTTATAGTCACAGTGGAAGGGCCCCAGCATCTCTCCTCTTTATAGTCACAGTGAAAGAGTCCAGCTTCTCTCCTCTTTATAGTCACAGTGGAAGGGTCCCAGCATCTCTCCTCTCTATAGTCACAGTGGAAGAGGCCCAGCATCTCTCATCCTTATAGTCCCAGTATCTCTCCTCTTTATAGTCCCAGCATCTCTCCTCTTTATAGTCCCAGCATCTTTCCTCTTCATAGTCACAGTGGAAGAGTCCCAGCATTTCTCCTCTTCATAGTCACAGTGGAAGAGTCCCAGCATTTCTCCTCTTCATAGTCACAGTGGAAGAGTCCAGCTTCTCTCCTCGTTATAGTCCCAGCATCTCTCCTTGTTATAGTCCCAGCATCTCTCCTCTTTATAGTCACAGTGGAAGTGGGCTGTTTCCTCTCTTTGTGTTTTCTGCACCAATTAGGACTGTTTCGGTTTTGCCACATTTATTGTTTTGTATTCTTTTCATGTTTAGTTTCACTTATTAAAAAAACATGAACTCTCACCACGCTGCGTTTTGGTCCGCCTCTCCTTCCCAGGAAGAAAGCCGGTACACCCAGGGACTCTCCTATTTATAGTCCCAGGGCCTCTCCTATTTATAGTCCCAGGGCCTCTCCTATTTATAGTCCCAGGGCCTCTCCTATTTATAGTCACAGGGCCTCTCCTATTTATAGTCTCAGGGCCTCTCCTATTTATAGTCCCAGGGCCTCTCCTATTTATAGTCCCAGGGCGTCTCCTCTTTATAGTCCCAGGGCATCTCCTATTTATAGTCCCAGGGCCTCTCCTATTTATAGTCCCAGGGCCTCTCCTATTTATAGTCCCAGTGCCTCTCCTCTTTATAGTCCAGGGCCTCTCCTATTTATAGTCCCAGGGCCTCTCCTATTTATAGTCCCAGGGCCTCTCCTATTTATAGTCCAGGGCCTCTCCTATTTATAGTCCCAGGGCCTCTCCTCTTTATAGTCCCAGGGCCTCTCCTATTTATAGTCCCAGGGCCTCTCCTATTTATAGTCCCAGGGCCTCTCATATTTATAGTCACAGGGCATCTCCTATTTATAGTCCAGGGCCTCTCCTATTTGTAGTCCAGCATCTCTCCTCTTTATAGTCCCAGTGGAAGAGTCCCAGCATCTCTCCTCTTTATAGTCAGTGGAAGAGTCCCAGCATCTCTCCTCTTTATAGTCCCAGCATCTCTCCTCTTTATAGTCACAGTATCTCTCCTCTTTATAGTCCCAGCATCTCTCCTCTTTATAGTCACAGTGGAAGGGCCCCAGCATCTCTCCTCTTTATAGTCACAGTGAAAGAGTCCAGCTTCTCTCCTCTTTATAGTCACAGTGGAAGAGTCCCAGCATCTCTCCTCTTTATAGGCCCAGCATCTCTCCTCTTTATAGTCACAGTGGAAGAGTCCAGCTTCTCTCCTCTTTATAGTCACAGTGGAAGAGTCCCAGCATCTCTCCTCTTTATAGTCACAGCATCTTTCCTCTTTATAGTCCCAGTGGAAGAGTCCCAGCATTTCTCCTCTTCATAGTCACAGTGGAAGAGTCCCAGCATTTCTCCTCTTCATAGTCACAGTGGAAGAGTCCCAGCATCTCTCCTTGTTATAGCCCCAGCATCTCTCCTCGTTATAGTCCCAGCATCTCTCCTTGTTATAGTCCCAGCATCTCTCCTCTTTACAGTCACAGTGGAAGTGGGCTGTTTCCTCTCTTTGTGTTTTCTGCACCAATTAGGACTGTTTCGGTTTTGCCACATTTATTGTTTTGTATTCTTTTCATGTTTAGTTTCACTTATTAAAAAAACATGAACTCTCACCACGCTGCGTTTTGGTCCGCCTCTCCTTCCCAGGAAGAAAGCCGGTACACCGACGGCCTCTCCTATTTATAGTCCCAGGGCCTCTCCTATTTATAGTCCCAGGGCCTCTCCTATTTATAGTCCCAGGGCCTCTCCTCTTTATAGTCACAGGGCCTCTCATATTTATAGTCCCAGGGCCTCTCCTATTTATAGTCCCAGGGCCTCTCCTATTTATAGTCCCAGGGCCTCTCCTATTTATAGTCCCAGGGCCTCTCCTATTTATAGTCCCGGGGCCTCTCCTATTTATAGTCCCAGGGCCTCTCCTATTTATAGTCCCAGGGCCTCTCATATTTATAGTCCCAGGGCCTCTCCTATTTATAGTCCCAGGGCCTCTCCTATTTATAGTCCCAGGGCCTCTCCTCTTTATAGTCCCAGGGCCTCTCCTCTTTATAGTCCCAGGGCCTCTCCTATTTATAGTCCCAGGGCATCTCCTATTTATAGTCCCAGGGCCTCTCCTCTTTATAGTCCCAGGGCCTCTCCTATTTATAGTCACAGGGCCTCTCCTATTTATAGTTCCAGGGCCTCTCCTCTTTATAGTCCCAGGGCCTCTCCTATTTATAGTCCCAGGGCCTCTCCTATTTATAGTCCCAGGGCATCTCCTATTTATAGTCCCAGGGCCTCTCCTCTTTATAGTCCCAGGGCCTCTCCTATTTATAGTCACAGGGCCTCTCCTATTTATAGTTCCAGGGCCTCTCCTCTTTATAGTCCCAGGGCCTCTCCTATTTATAGTCCCAGTGCCTCTCCTATTTATAGTCCCAGGGCCTCTCCTATTTATAGTCCCAGCATCTCTCCTCTTTATAGTCCCAGGTCCTCTCCTCTTTATAGTCCTAGCATCTCTCCTCTTTATAGTCCCAGTGGAAGGGCCCCAGCATCTCTCCTAAAAAAAAATAAAAATATATCCCATTTAGCAGACGCTTTTGTCCAAAGCGACTTACAAGTCGGCTGGGGCCACTACTTTTGCATATGGGTGGCCCCAGCGGGAATCGAACCCACGACGCTTGGCGTTGCAAGCGCCATGCTCTACCGACTGAGCCACACAGGACCTCTTTATAGTCCCAGGTCCTCTCCTCTTTATAGTCCCAGCATCTCTCCTCTTTATAGTCACAGTGGAAGGGTCCCAGCATCTCTCCTCTCTATAGTCACAGTGGAAGAGGCCCAGCATCTCTCATCCTTATAGTCCCAGTATCTCTCCTCTTTATAGTCCCAGCATCTCTCCTCTTTATAGTCACAGTGGAAGGGCCCCAGCATCTCTCCTCTTTATAGTCACAGTGAAAGAGTCCAGCTTCTCTCCTCTTTATAGTCACAGTGGAAGAGTCCCAGCATCTCTCCTCTTTATAGTCACAGTGGAAGAGTCCCAGCATCTCTCCTCTTTATAGTCCCAGCATCTTTCCTCTTTATATTCACAGTGGAAGAGTCCCAGCATTTCTCCTCTTCATAGTCACAGTGGAAGAGTCCCAGCATTTCTCCTCTTCATAGTCACAGTGGAAGAGTCCCAGCATCTCTCCTCTTTATAGTCCCAGTGGAAGAGTCCCAGGGCCTCTCCTCGTTATAGTCCCAGCATCTCTCCTCGTTATAGTCCCAGCATCTCTCCTCTTTATAGTCACAGTGGAAGTGGGCTGTTTCCTCTCTTTGTGTTTTCTGCACCAATTAGGACTGTTTCGGTTTTGCCACATTTATTGTTTTGTATTCTTTTCATGTTTAGTTTCACTTATTAAAAAAACATGAACTCTCACCACGCTGCGTTTTGGTCCGCCTCTCCTTCCCAGGAAGAAAGCCGGTACACCGACGGCCTCTCCTATTTATAGTCCCAGGGCCTCTCCTCTTTATAGTCACAGGGCCTCTCCTATTTATAGTCCCAGGGCCTCTCCAATTTATAGTCCCAGGGCCTCTCCTATTTATAGTCCAGGGCCTCTCCTATTTATAGTCCCAGGGCCTCTCCTATTTATAGTCCCAGGGCCTCTCCAATTTATAGTCCCAGGGCCTCTCCTATTTATAGTCCCAGGGCATCTCCTATTTATAGTCCCAGGGCCTCTCCTATTTATAGTCCCAGGGCCTCTCCTATTTATAGTCCCAGGGCCTCTCCTATTTATAGTCCCAGGGCCTCTCCTATTTATAGTCCCAGGGCCTCTCCTATTTATAGTCCCAGGGCCTCTCCTATTTATAGTCCAGGGCCTCTCCTATTTATAGTCCCAGGGCCTCTCCTATTTATAGTCCCAGGGCCTCTCCTCTTTATAGTCCCAGGGCCTCTCCTATTTATAGTCCCAGGGCCTCTCCTCTTTATAGTCCCAGGGCCTCTCCTCTTTATAGTCCCAGGGCCTCTCCTATTTATAGTCCCAGGGCCTCTCCTCTTTATAGTCCCAGGGCCTCTCCTCTTTATAGTCCCAGGGCCTCTCCTATTTATAGTCCCAGGGCCTCTCCTATTTATAGTCCCAGGGCCTCTCCTATTTATAGTCCCAGGGCCTCTCCTATTTATAGTCCCAGGGCCTCTCCTATTTATAGTCCCAGGGCCTCTCCTATTTATAGTCCCAGGGCCTCTCCTATTTATAGTCCCAGGGCCTCTCCTATTTATAGTCCCAGGGCCTCTCCTATTTATAGTCCCAGGGCCTCTCCTATTTATAGTCCCAGGGCCTCTCCTATTTATAGTCCCAGGGCCTCTCCTCTTTATAGTCCCAGGGCCTCTCCTCTCTATAGTCCCAGGGCCTCTCCTCTTTATAGTCCCAGGGCCTCTCCTCTCTATAGTCCCAGGGCCTCTCCTCTTTATAGTCCCAGGGCCTCTCCTATTTATAGTCCCAGGGCCTCTCCTATTTATAGTCCCAGGGCCTCTCCTCTTTATAGTCCCAGGGCCTCTCCTCTTTATAGTCCCAGGGCCTCTCCTCTCTATAGTCCCAGGGCCTCTCCTCTTTATAGTCCCAGGGCCTCTCCTATTTATAGTCCCAGGGCCTCTCCTCTTTATAGTCCCAGGGCCTCTCCTCTCTATAGTCCCAGTGGAAGAGTCCCAGCATCTCTCATCTTTATAGTCACAGTGGAAGAGTCCCAGCATCTCTCATCTTTATAGTCCCAGCATCTCGCCTCTTTATAGTCAGTGGAAGAGTCCCAGCATCTCTCATCTTTATAGTCCCAGCATCTCTCCTCTTTATAGTCCCAGTGGAAGAGTCCCAGCATCTCTCCTCTTTATAGTCCCAGTGGAAGAGTCCCAGCATCTCTCATCTTTATAGTCACAGTGGAAGAGTCCCAGCATCTCTCATCTTTATAGTCCCAGTATCTCTCCTCTTTATAGTCAGTGGAAGAGTCCCAGCATCTCTCATCTTTATAGTCCCAGTGGAAGAGTTCCAGCATCTCTCATCTTTATAGTCCCAGCATCTCGCCTCTTTATAGTCAGTGGAAGAGTCCCAGCATCTCTCATCTTTATAGTCACAGTGGAAGAGTCCCAGCATCTCTCCTCTTTATAGTCACAGTGAAAGAGTCCCAGTGTCTTTCATCTTTACTGATCTCTTGTTACGTCTTCCCCTTTCTCCGTCTCCAAGATTATAACTAATTGAGAAAGCATTTCCCCAACCAATCAAATGCTATGAAATGACCTTTTGTGCTGACTTTAAGTTACCTGGAATTTGATTCATCTTGTGGTGAATGAATCCGTGTATTTGCCCTCTTTTCTGAATTTCTCTATTTTTGCATATTTTTGTTACTGAATGTTATCAAATCCACAACCAAAACCCAATATTTAGATAAAGAGAACCTGCGTTTACAAAGAACAAATATACATATATATATAATGTAGTCCAAAAACGTATACTTCTGACCTATCTGCCAATACAACATGCTTCCAAGATTATTGATGATCTTCCAAGTGCTTTTTGGTAAACCTGAGTCAACTTTTTGGATGACATGCATGGCGAAAACCAAACAGTGCATTCATTCCACACTAAGAACCTCATACCAATGGTCAAGCATGGTGGTGGTAGTGTGATCGTTTGGGGATGCTTTGCTGCCTCAGGACCTGGACGACTGGCCTTAATAGAAGGAACCATGAATTCTGCTCTGTATCAGAGAATTCTACAGGAGAATGTCAGGCCACCTATCTGTGAGCTGAAGGGCAGCTGGGTCATGAAGCAAGACAATGATCTAAACGCACAATCAAGTCTACATGAAAATGGCTCAAAAGCAACAAATGGGACGTTTTAGAAGGGCCAAGTTGAAATCCAGACCTAATCCCCAATTGAAATGTGTCAGGACTTAAAACAAATGTAGCTGAGTTAAAGATGTTCTGCATGAAAGAGTGGGCCAAAATTCCTCCACAGCGATGTGAAAAACTGATCAATAACTACAAAAAGCGTTTGGCTTCAGTCATTGCAGCTAATGGTGGCACCACTATTTATGACTCAAATAAGCAATTACTTTTTCACACAGGGGAATTGGCTGTTGCATAATTTTGTTAAATAAAATAAGTTATTTGTAAACTTAGTTTCCCTTTATTTAATATTAGGTTTTGGTTGAAAATCTGATAACATTAAGTATAAAAAAATATGCAAACAGAGAATCAGAGGGAGGCAAGTACTTTTTCACTGCACTGTATTAGGTGCCGAAAATTGTAAAATTATGATTCACTCTATTGTATGTTCGTTGGCAACCGACATTAAGGCATTGATTTCCCACTATGTCAACAAAACATTTTATATACTAATTGAAAGTAAAGGGATATCGGTGAACAAATGTGTTGTCAAGGCTACGACGGCGCCAGTGTAATGAATGGAGCTTCCTCAGGTGTTCGAAAGCTGATATCAGACCGACAGGGCAGAGTTCATCTCAGCCTATGCCTCCCTCCAGTCCCTCCAGTCCCTCGACTTCCTGGCACTGACGGAAACATGGATCACCACAGATAACACTGCTACTCCTACTGCTCTCTCTTCGTCCGCCCACGTGTTCTCGCACACCCCGAGAGCTTCTGGTCAGCGGGGTGGTGGCACCGGGATCCTCATCTCTCCCAAGTGGTCATTCTCTCTCTCTCCCCTTACCCATCTATCTATCGCCTCCTTTGAATTCCATGCTGTCACAGTTACCAGCCCTTTCAAGCTTAACATCCTTATCATTTATCGCCCTCCAGGTTCCCTCGGAGAGTTCATCAATGAGCTTGATGCCTTGATAAGCTCCTTTCCTGAGGACGGCTCACCTCTCACAGTCCTGGGCGACTTTAACCTCCCCACGTCTACCTTTGACTCATTCCTCTCTGCCTCCTTCTTTCCACTCCTCTCCTCTTTTGACCTCACCCTCTCACCTTCCCCCTACTCACAAGGCAGGCAATACGCTCGACCTCATCTTTACTAGATGCTGTTCTTCCACTAACCTCACTGCAACTCCCCTCCAAGTCTCCGACCACTACCTTGTATCCTTTTCCCTCTCGCTCTCATCCAACACTTCCCACACTGCCCCTACTCGGATGGTATCGCGCCGTCCCAACCTTCGCTCTCTCTCCCCCGCTACTCTTTCCTCTTCCATCCTATCATCTCTTCCCTCTGCTCATACCTTCTCCAACCTTTCTCCTGATTCTGCCTCCTCAACCCTCCTCTCTTCCCTTTCTGCATCCTTTGACTCTCTATGTCCCCTATCCTCCAGGCCGGCTCGGTCCTCCCCTCCCGCTCCGTGGCTCGATGACTCATTGCGAGCTCACAGAACAGAGCTCCGGTCAGCCGAGCAGAAATGGAGGAAAACTCGCCTCCCTGCGGACCTGGCATCCTTTCACTCCCTCCTCTCTACATTTTCCTCCTCTGTCTCTGCTGCTAAAGCCACTTTCTACCACTCTAAATTCCAAGCATCTGCCTCTAACCCTAGGAAGCTCTTTGCCACCTTCTCCTCCCTCCTGAATCCTCCTCCCCCTCCCCCCTCCTCCCTCTCTGCAGATGACTTCGTCAACCATTTTGAAAAGAAGGTCGACGACATCCGATCCTCGTTTGCTAAGTCAAACGACACCGCTGGTTCTGCTCACACTGCCCTACCCTGTGCTCTGACCTCTTTCTCCCCCTCTCTCCAGATGAAATCTCGCTTCTTGTGACGGCCGGCCGCCCAACAACCTGCCCGCTCGACCCTATCCCCTCCTCTCTTCTCCAGACCATTTCCGGGGACCTTCTCCCTTACCTCACCTCGCTCATCAACTCATCCCTGACCGCTGGCTACGTCCCTTCCGTCTTCAAGAGAGCGAGAGTTGCACCCCTTCTGAAAAAACCTACACTCGATCCCTCCGATGTCAACAACTACAGACCAGTATCCCTTCTTTCTTTTCTCTCCAAAACTCTTGAACGTGCCGTCCTTGGCCAGCTCTCCCGCTATCTCTCTCAGAATGACCTTCTTGATCCAAATCAGTCAGGTTTCAAGACTAGTCATTCAACTGAGACTGCTCTTCTCTGTATCACGGAGGCGCTCCGCACTGCTAAAGCTAACTCTCTCTCCTCTGCTCTCATCCTTCTAGACCTATCGGCTGCCTTCGATACTGTGAACCATCAGATCCTCCTCTCCACCCTCTCCGAGTTGGGCATCTCCGGCGCGGCCCACGCTTGGATTGCGTCCTACCTGACAGGTCGCTCCTACCAGGTGGCGTGGCGAGAATCTGTCTCCTCGCCACGCGCTCTCACCACTGGTGTCCCCCAGGGCTCTGTTCTAGGCCCTCTCCTATTCTCGCTATACACCAAGTCACTTGGCTCTGTCATAACCTCACATGGTCTCTCCTATCATTGCTATGCAGACGACACACAATTAATCTTCTCCTTTCCCCCTTCTGATGACCAGGTGGCGAATCGCATCTCTGCATGTCTGGCAGACATATCAGTGTGGATGACGGATCACCACCTCAAGCTGAACCTCGGCAAGACGGAGCTGCTCTTCCTCCCGGGGAAGGACTGCCCGTTCCATGATCTCGCCATCACGGTTGACAACTCCATTGTGTCCTCCTCCCAGAGCGCTAAGAACCTTGGCGTGATCCTGGACAACACCCTGTCGTTCTCAACCAACATCATGGCGGTGGCCCGTTCCTGTAGGTTCATGCTCTACAACATCCGCAGAGTACGACCCTGCCTCACACAGGAAGCGGCGCAGGTCCTAATCCAGGCACTTGTCATCTCCCGTCTGGATTACTGCAACTCGCTGTTGGCTGGGCTCCCTGCCTGTGCCATTAAACCCCTACAACTCATCCAGAACGCCGCAGCCCGTCTGGTGTTCAACCTTCCCAAGTTCTCTCACGTCACCCCGCTCCTCCGCTCTCTCCACTGGCTTCCAGTTGAAGCTCGCATCCGCTACAAGACCATGGTGCTTGCCTACGGAGCTGTGAGGGGAACGGCACCGCAGTACCTCCAGGCTCTGATCAGGCCCTACACCCAAGCAAGGGCACTGCGTTCATCCACCTCTGGCCTGCTCGCCTCCCTACCATTGAGGAAGTACAGTTCCCGCTCAGCCCAGTCAAAACTGTTCGCTGCTCTGGCCCCCCAATGGTGGAACAAACTCCCTCACGACGCCAGGACAGCGGAGTCAATCACCACCTTCCGGAGACACCTGAAACCCCACCTCTTCAAGGAATACCTAGGATAGGATAAGTAATCCTTCTCACCACCCCCCCCCTTAATGATTTAGATGCACTATTGTAAAGTGGCTGTTCCACTGGATGTCAGAAGGTGAATTCACCAATTTGTAAGTCGCTCTGGATAAGAGCGTCTGCTAAATGACTTAAATGTAATGTTAAATGACAGCCTAATGTCTTTTAGGTAGTTCATTATGAGTTTACGTTTAGAAAACGATCTCTCCGCAGGCAATTACAAGGATGATAAAAAAACAGCTTGATTGCCGTAGCAACATCCGGGAAACTGGGCAGAAGGGAGTCGTACATCAAAGACCACCGGTACTGCAACGTCTTTAATTGAGCCTCTCATTCTAAATTGCCGGTGTTGTGCCGAAAACCTTCCCACTGCCAGAATTCCCTTCATTTTGTGGCTTGAGTCAACTAGTTTCTGTGGCACACATCAGAGTCTAGTACTTTCTATAGAACAAACTTCACAACCAAAATGAATAATTAATGTATGTGTGTTATATTAAAACATAGAGGAGGGAGTAAAATGTTGGCAATCAATAAACATTCCAGAACAACTATGGCTGAGTTATTATCCTTACCCTTTCAGAAATACTAGTCGAATAAGATATGGGAGGGATGACGAATTTTGGCAAAGAGATTTATTTATAGACTAATACAAATCAGTAGCGAATTTCGGTCCGGGCGACATCTTGTCACCGGGTCTGGGCGGGAGCGACCGCGGGCGCTGAAGGGCGCCTGCTAGAACCACCACATACACTTGGAACAAATCGCCAAACCGAAAACTGCAGACAAAAAAAAAATCTGCTTCCTAAAATCAGTGAAATGCCTGCTAAACTGAGAACATAGTGAAGAGCAGAAATCGGAACTAGCAAGCAAGTCACAGTAATGAAGAATGCGAAGGGGGGGGGGGGATTCTGGCAGGGGGAGATTTTCGGCACAACACCGGCCTCACAACGTTATGGAAAGAGATGAACTGTATAGGAAGCTCTGGGGACAGGTTGTCTGGATTATCATCTTTAGCAGATTATCATATTTAGCAGACAACAGTTCTTGAGGACTTGAACAAAAAAAACGGTTTACGATTTAGTTCTTACTGGTGAATCATTGTTTGAGTTGTGTGGTTGCAATATCAACAGTCCCTTATATCTGGTATGTCTCGGCATGGATCGTTCAAGAGTTTAATTTGTGTCCAGTGCAATGGACATACAGTATAATGCACAATGTCTCAGGAAAGACTGCCTGTTTTCTATACTCAGTACAGAAAACAATAGGTCTATTAACCTGGATGCATTTGCATACTGTAGCCACTATAGGCATCTACAGTTGAAGTCGGGAGTTTACATTCACCTGAGCCAAATACATTTAAACTCAGTTTTTCACAATTCCTGACATTTAATCCTAGTAAAAATTCCCAGTTTAGGTCAGTTAGGATCACCACTTTATTTTAAGAATATGAAATGTCAGAATAATAGTAGAGAGACTTATTTAAGATTTTATATCTTTCATCACATTTCCAGTGCGTCAGAAGACTCAATTAGTACTTAGTAGCATTGCCTTTAAATTGTTTAACTTGGGTCAAACGTTTCGGGGTAGCCCTCCACAAGCTTAAATCAATAATTTGGGGGAATTTCGGCCCATTCCTCCTGACAGAGCTGGTTTAACTAAGTCAAGTTTGTAGGTCTCCTTGCTCGCACACGCTTTTTCAGTACTGCCCACAAAGGATTAGGTCAGGGCTTTGTGATGGCCACTCCAATACCTTGACTTTGTTGTCCTTAAGCCCTTTCGCCACAATTTTGGAAGTATGCTTGGGGTCATTGTCCATTTGGAAGACCCATTTGCGACCAAGCTTTAACTTCCTGACTGATGTCTTGAGATGTTGCTCAAGATGCCTCATGATGCCATCTTTTCTGTGAAGTGCACCAGTCCCTCCTGCAGCAAAGCACCCCCACAACATGATGCTGCCACCCCCTTGCTTCATGGTTGGGATGGTATTCTTCGGCTTGCAAGCCTCCTTCTTTTCCTCCAAACACAACGATGGTCAGTATGGCCAAACTGTTCTATTTTTGTTCTATTCTGTTCTATTTTTGTTTCATCAGACCAGAGGACATTTCTCCAAAAAGTATGATCTTTGACCCCATGTGCAGTAGCAAACCATAGTCTGGCTTTTTTCATAGCGGTTTTGGAGCAGTGGCTTCTTCCTTGCTGAGCGGCCTTTCAGGTCATATCGATGTAGTGCTCGTTTTACTGTGGCTATAGATACTTTTGTACCTGTTTCCTCCAGCATCTTCACAAGGTCCTTTGCTGTTGTTCTGGGATTGATTTGCACTTTTTGCACCAAAGTATGTTCATCTCTAGGAGACAGAACGCGTCTCCTTCCTGAGCGGTATAACGGCTGAGTGGTCCCATGGTGTTTATACTTGCGTACTATTGTTTGTACAGATGAACGTGGTACCTTCAGGCATGTGGAAATTGCTCCCAAGGATGAACCAGACTTGTGGAGGTCTAAAAGTTTTTTTCTGAGGTCTTGGTTGATTTCTTTTGATTTTCCCATGATGTCAAGCAACGAGGCACTGAGTTTGAAGGTAGGCCTTGAAATACATCCACAGGTACACCTCCAATTGACTCAAATGATGTCATTCAGCCGATCAGAAGCTTCTAAAGTCATGACATCATTTTCTGGATTTCTTCAAGCTGTTTAAAGGCACAGTCAACTTGGTGTATGTAAACTTCTGACCCACTGGAATTGTGATACAGTGAATTGTAAGTGAAATAATCTGTCTGTAAACAATTGTTAAAAAAATTACTTGTGTCATGCACAAAGTAATGTCCTAACCGACTTTGCAAAAGTATAGTTTGTTAAGAAGAAATTTGCGGAGTGGTTGAAAAACAAGTTTTAATGACTACAGCCTAAGTGTATGTAAACTTGCGACTTCAACTGTACGTACAGTCACTGTGGGGACGACATCATCGATGCACTTATTGATGAAGCCGATGAATGAAGTGGTGTACTCCTCAATGCCATTGGATGAATCCTGGAACATATTCCAGTCTGTGCTAGTAAAACAGTCCTGTAGTGTAGCATCCATCTCATCTGACCACTTCCGTGTTGAGCGAGTCACTGGTACTTCCTGTTTTAATTTTTGCTTGTAAGCAGGAATCAGGAGGATATAATTATGGTCTAATTTGCCAAATGGAAGGCGAGGGAGAGCTTTTTATGCATCTCTGTGTGTGGAGTAAAGGTGGTCTAGAGTTTTTTTCCATCTGATTGCACATGTGACATGCTGGTAAAAATGTGTTAAAACTGATTTAAGTTTGCCTGCATTAAAGTCCCCGGCCACTAGGAGCGCCGCTTCTGGGTGAGCATTTTCTTCTTTGCTTATGGCCTTATAGAGTTGGTTGAGAGTGGTCTTAGTGCCAGCTTAGTTCTGTGGTGGTAAATAGTCAGCTACGAATAATACAGATGAGAACTCTCTTGGTAGATAGTGTGGTCTACAGCTTATCATTAGGTACTCTACCTCAGGCGAGCAATACCTCAAGACTTTTTTAATATTAGACATCGCGCACCAGCTGTTATTGACAAATAGACACACACCCCCACCCCTTGTCGAAAATCCTGCTAGCTTTATATTGTCCGTTTCGTCGGTCAGCCACGTCTCGGTGAAACATAAGATGTTACAGTTTTTAATGTCCCGCTAGTAGGATAATCTTAATCGTAGGTCATCAATTTTATTTTCCAATGATTGCACGTTAGCAAGAAGAGCGGATGGCAGTGGGATTTTACTCGCTCACCCCCTGGATTCTCAGAAGGCTGCCCGATCTGCGGACCCTTTTCCGGCGTCTTTTCTTCACGCAAATAGTGTGGATTTGGGCCTGTTCCAGTGAAAGCAGGATATCCTTCTCGTCGAACTCGTGTAAAGAAAACGTTTCTTCCAGTCCGTGGTCAGTGATCGCTTTTCTGAACGCCAGAAGTTATTTTCGGTCATAAGAAACAGTAGTAGCAACATTATGTACACGACAAGTTATAAAACAAGTTACACAAAATGCAAACAAATAACAAAATAGCACAACTGGTTGGGAGAATGTAAAACGTCAGCCATGTGCTTCGGCGCCATCTTAAACACGCTAGTTAGCTACCACACGTTCTTGTCAAACTGTTAACGGAGTAGCTAGCAAGCAACAAGTTATGCCACTTTTACTTGAGGGCAAATAAATCAGATTTTCCCGTTCAAAGAAGTCTCATGGCCAGGAATCAAATTTCTATCTGACGTCAAACAACCTACAAAGCTGGCTTGGAATATCCGATTCAATGTGCATTTTGGCTGGTCAGACTGCAGGAAAGAGAACAGATTTGAATCAGATATGCAAAAAAAATAGCTTTGAGTCACTTCAAACTGTCAATGTGAACAAGGCTTTAGACAAGCTAGCTACTCTAACTTGATTGATAGCCTTAAATGGCTTCTTGGTAGCTTGTTAGGTTCCCAATCTCACATCTGGGCTATCTCAAGCCAACTCCACAAAAATGCTCCGTGGCTAGTAGTACTACAGAAAAACAAAAACTAAAGTATCATTTTTATTTGTAAAACATTTTTAATTAACAAATCTGAGTGGGCACTAGCCCCCAGTTGGCATGACACCTCTGCCCTGGACAGTTAATTTTTTTGTGGAATAAATATCAGAATTGTGCTGCCTGTGTGAACACAGCCATTGTGACCATAGCAACGCTATTCCTCTAAAGCTGTCGTCTCACGTCTGACTTTATTGTAGTCCGGGGTGTATTCACTAGGAACTAAAGAGAACGAAACAGGGCTGGACCTTGGTGAATTTGTCAAATAGAAACGATAGTTTTCGTTGCAAAACAAAACGGTTTGGACTAATGATTACACCCCGTAGTAAATGTTCCCTCTCTCCCAATTGCCAGCATCTGTTGCTCATTTCACAATCGTCCCGCCCATGCTGTGCTGTGCCGGCGCTCCGGTCTATTAGTCAAAGAGTTCTTCTGGTTTAGATGACTTTCTACTGTCGCTACTCTCCTACTATGCAGACAGATAACTGTCACTAAAGAAGACTCGTCACAGGTAAGTGGATATGGGGACATTTTAACTTTTTATTTTCAATGTTTAGCTTTGTGTTGTGAAAAGGGAGGAGAGAGATCTCAGAGTAGTGACTTGCTGTTTCTCTGAGGGTGATCATGGTAATCGGTGCAAAACATGAACTTTAACAAATACCATCAAGTTTAGAGCTTTTTTCTTCTTCTTAGGATTCATTCAGATTTTTAGGAGAATTAAATCAAAAGAGGGGAAAGTATTTTATTATCATCATTATTCAACTGAATGGAAAACAAAATGTGACAGCACAGCCAAGATTTATAAAATAAATTTTAAGACCTTTAAGGTCAAATGTTTGCTGTCTCTATTCTCCACCAAATGTCAAAGTTTTCACAGATGTGTTGAACAGGGCTAATCTGCGGATCAAGGTTTTCCTTCCATTCCCCGGTCATCTATCTTCAAACAAACACTGAGGAATAAGTCAGGGAAAGTACATAGTTGACATTTTAATGACCTCCGTCTTACAGTAGTTTGATTAAATGTTTACTGATGAATTCATTATATTTTGGTATGTTTTTCAAAGATTTACTCTACACTACTTTGACAACACAAACTGAATCCAGGACAGCTGAACGCATTCTTCCTTCTCCCTACAGTTTTCATCCATCAGCCCAACGACTGGCTCATGTGAACTACAATCTCAAAACTGTGTTTTAACATTGATAATCAACGCATGCGATAAGTGGCTTGGAAATATATGGTCTTTAAAAAATATATATATATAATCAGCGAGACAGAATGTAACCGTTCCACAGCCATACAGCTATGGATGCTGCCATCTAACCAAACTCCACTTCCTCAGTAAACCACACAGGTGTCCGGACCATGCGAGAGGGCTAACTCCAGAGGGGGGTGTAGCTGTCTCCCACACTCCCTCCGGAGGTGGACGTCTGTCTTGTTTACAAGCACTGTAACGTGGAGATATGACCGTAACAGATGTCTCCCACACACAGACTCAACCTTTTGTGTCATTCTAGGATATGTGACAGAATGAGTAGTGCCATTTGAGGCTACCTTCATTTTTTTTTTTTTAAGTAGTCCATTTTCTTCATAATTGTCTGATCCCTCCTGGTGACCTGGTTGGACATGACTTCAACAGGGTCACCAGGAGGGATCAGCCAATGAATTGGAAGTCCCACCCAGTTGACTACATTAAAGTGGGGGAAGCACTCAATGGCACTGCCCATGCTAATACAGACTTTGGGCCACTAAAGTTCTCTATCATTCTCGATTCTGCCACAATACCTCTGGAGGTAGTGCGTGAGTCATCTACTGTACCCCACATACCCCTCTCTGAGTGGTACAGCATATAGACAATCGCTCTCCCACATCACATGCCCCTGCAAGAATGACCTTTAATACCAGTAGGCTATATATATATTTATTTATTTTCTCTTTTAGCCCAATTGAAAATTTAAAGGCTTTTATAATATCCATACTCTTTTGAATCGTGGCATTGATCAAGTGCGCAACGCTGTGCGGTATGGTTTTAGATGAGAAGCTCCTGTATAGTTTGTATTGCTATCTTTCTTTTATTAGTCTAAATGTTACAGTATGCTAATGGCTGCACTGCCACATGAAGCAGGAATGTGGCTTTGGCCACTCCACATCCCAAGGCTAGGGTAAACAGACAAGGTTAATCTGATGTTAAAGAGTATGTGTTTCACTCATGTAAATCCAATCAGAACAGAATGTAGTGCTCGAAGGCCATGTTCTCCGCCCCGCACTGTGTTTACCATGTCATTGTAGTCAGAGGGAGGTGACAGATGAGGTATAGAAGTGCGTGTTCTCATACAGGTGCTAATGATTTTACTATCAGAGTAACTGTTGACATTCAAAACGTTCCTCGTGGTTCGTCACAGCCAGGGGGAGGAGCATGTGAACAATACATTGAACTCCAAAGGCCCTTTTTTTTTTTTTTTACATTGTTTTATTTCTATATATAGTCCACTACTTTTGACCCGAGCCACTTGGGACAGAGACATTTCCTCAGAGTAGAGATGTGATTCTGGTTTCCTGGTGTTTCCAGTACTTGTGGCAGAAAAATAACCTCTCCCTCAACGTCAACAAAACAAAGGGACTGATCGTGGACTTCAGGACACAGCAGAGGGCGCACACCCCCTATCTACATCGACGGGACCGTAGTGGAGAAGATGGAAATCTTCAAGTTCCTCGGCGTACACATCACTGACATTATGAAATTGTCATCCCACACAGACATGAGGCTGAAGAAATTCCTTCTTGGCCCCGACGACCCTCACAAACTTTAATATGTACAATTGAGAGCATCCTGTCGGGCTGTATCACCGGCTGGTACGGCAACTGTACCTCCATGCAACTGCAGGGCTCTCTCGAGGGTGGTGAGGTCTGCCCAACTCATCACCGGGGGCACACTGCCTGCCCTCCAGGACACCTACTGCACCCAATGTCATAGGAAGCCTAAAATGATAATCAAGGACATCAACCACCCGAGCCACTGCCTGTTCACCCCACTATCATTCAGAAGGCAAGGTCAGTACAGGTGCATCAAAGCTGGGACCGAGACACTGAAAAACAGCTTCTATCTCAAGGCCATCACTGTTAAATAACCATCACTAGCCGGCTTCCACCCGGCTTCCACTCAACCCTGCACCTTAGAGGCTGCTGCCCTATGTACACTGCTCCAAAAAATAAAGGGAACACTTAAACAACACAATGTAATTCCAAGTCAATCACACTTCTGTGAAATCAAACTGTCCACTTGGGAAGCAACACTGATTGACAATAAATTTCACATGCTGTTGTGCAAATGGAATAGACAACAGGTGGAAATTATAGGCAATTAGCAAGACACCCCCAATAAAGGAGTGGTTCTGCAGGTGGGGACCACAGACCACTTCTCAGTTCCTATGCTTCCTGGCTGATGTTTTGGTCACTTTTGAATGCTGGCGGTGCTTTCACTCTAGTGGTAGCATGAGACGGAGTCTACAACCCACACAAGTGGCTCAGGTAGTGCAGCTCATCCAGGATGGCACATCAATGCGAGCTGTGGCAAGAAGGTTTGCTGTGTCTGTCAGCGTAGTGTCCAGAGCATGGAGGCGCTACCAGGAGACAGGCCAATACATCAGGAGACGTGGAGGAGGCTGTAGGAGGGCAACAACCCAGCAGCAGGACCGCTACCTCTGGCTTTGTGCAAGGAGGGGCAGGAGGAGCACTGCCAGAGCCCTGCAAAATGACCTCCAGCAGGCCACAAATGTGCAAGTGTCTGCTCAAACGGTCAGAAACAGACTCCATGAGGGTGGTATGAGGGCCCAACGTCCACAGGTGGTGGTTGTGTTTACAGCCCAACACCGTGCAAGATTGGCAAATTCGCCACTGGCACCCTGTGCTCTTCACAGATGAAAGCAGGTTCACACTGAGCACGTGACAGAGTCGGGAGATGCCGTGGAGAACGTTCTGCTGCCTGCAACATCCTCCAGCATGACCGGTTTGGCGATGGGTCAGTCATGGTGTGGGGTGGCATTTCTTTGGGGGGCCGCACAGCCCTCCATGTGCTCGCCAGAGGTAGCCTGACTGCCATTAGGTACCGAGATGAGATCCTCAGACCCCTTGTGAGACCATATGCTGGTGCGGTTGGCCCTGGGTTCCTCCTAATGCAAGACAATGCTAGACCTCATGTGGCTGGAGTGTGTCAGCAGTTCCTGCAAGAGGAAGGCATTGATGCTATGGACTGGCCCGCCCGTTCCCCAGACCTGAATCCAATTGAGCACATCTGGGACATCATGTCTCGCTCCATCCACCAACACCATGTTGCACCACAGACTGTCCAGGAGTTGGCGGATGCTTTAGTCCAGGTCTGGAAGGAGATCCCTCACGAGACCATCCACCACCTCGTCAGGAGCATGCCCAGGCATTGTAGGGAGGTCATACAAGCACGTGGAGGCCACACACACTACTGAGCCTCATTTTAACTTGTTTTAAGGACATTACATCAAAGTTGGATCAGCCTGTAGTGTGCTTTTCCACTTTAATTTTGAGTGTCACTCCAAATCCAGACCTCCATGGGTTAATAAATTTGATTTCCATTGAGAATTTTTGTGTGATTTTGTTGTAAGCACATTCAACTATGTAAAGAAAAAATTATCTAATAAGAATATATTCATTCATTCAGATCTAGGATGTGTTATTTTAGTGTTCCCTTTATTTTTTTGAGCAGTGTACTCTGGATAAGAGCGTCTGCTAAATGACTTAAATGTAAATGTACATAGACATGGAATCACTGGTCACTTTAATAATGGAACACTCGTCACTATAATAATGGAACACTCGTCTCTATAATAATGGAACACTAGTCACTTTAATAATGGAACACTCGTCACTATAATAATGGAACACTCGTCACTATAATAATGGAACACTCGTCACTATAATAATGGAACACTCGTCACTATAATAATGGAACACTCGTCACTATAATAATGGAACACTCGTCACTATAATAATGGAACACTCGTCACTATAATAATGGAACACTCGTCACTTTAATAATGGAACACTGGTCACTTTAATAATGGAACACTCGTCACTTTAATAATGTTCACATACTGCTTTACTCATCCAATATGTAAATACTGTATTCTACTATGTTTTAATCAATGCCACTCTGACATTGCTCATCCTACTATTTATATATTTCTTAATCCCATTGTTTTACTTTTTAGATTTGTGAATTGTTAGATATGACTGTACTGTTGGAGCTAGGAACACAAGCATTTTACTACACCCGCAATAACATCTGCTACGTGTGTGTGTGACCAATAACATGTTATTTGACTTATCACAAGTCAGTCATCATGACCCTCTTCTTGTCTGGTTTAGGGTTAGTGGGTTTATCAGGGTTGAGCGGGGTTAGTACGTTTGAGCAGGGTTAAACAGGTTTGAGCGGTGTTTAACAGGTTTGAGCGGGGTTGTCAGAGTTGGCACCTTTTGACAGTTACTCTGCCATCACTGTATTGTTCTGGGAGGATGAAGGCTTCACCTGTTCAAGGAGTTCCTGTATCATGAGCCATCAGTGGCAATGAACAGTCCAAAGTAAATACCCATCTGCCCCTAAAATAGAGGGATCTGAAAGAATACAGAGACTGTATTTTTGTGGTCAAAGGTTTAATTTAAAAGGGATTATTGGGAGCAGCTCTGTTGACACGGTGAGGTAAAGTTTGCTCTCTCCATTTGATCTATGTACGTTTCTCCTCTCTCTGTCTCTCCAGACTGTCATGTGGTAAGAGCGGCCCCAGAGTTGTGTGCACCTCTGTGGACTCATTTTACAGTCAACTCCAGCCCTCGTCTCTTTCCTCGTTGCTCCCCTGAAAACCCGAACATCCTCCTCAGAAGGACATTGGTTACTCCCCACATTCCTCCTCAATGGAGGGTAGAGTGCACACACGCAGCCGGCTGCTCAGGCTCAGGTCCACGATGACGAGCATAGGGCTCCAGAGGAGGCTATGGCTGTGCTTCCTGGGTGTCAGCTTCCTGCCAGTCATCTATTTCATCTATTTGAACCTTGAGATCACCTGGCACATGGACAACCTGAACCTGACACAATTCCCTGGCATCTGGTACACACAGGAACCCAAGAGGTAAACCAGCAACGACGCAACAATCTAAAACTCCTGACGGAAAATATTACCTATTATACATATTAAATATTACCTCTAACAATGTTTCCATTCACAGTTTGTGAGTGAAGTTATACCGTATCAATTAATATCACGACAGCTGTGACGGAAACGGCAAAGTTTCGGTATAATTTTCTTAATGCCGACAAAATCATTTGTTTCATTTGACATGGTGGGGATCTTTTTGTGTCTGTAAAAAAAAAAAAGTGTTGTGTGAGAAATGGAGGCAGAAATGCCTTTTTTTATAAGCAAATATTAATATAAGAAACATCATAACCTGGGGAAACAGTTCAGAAGGCTACAGGTTCAATAGTTTATGATGAGCTTCATCGGGTGGTGAAAGCACTCGATCGTGATGCTCCTTTTCCAATTCACATCAAAGGCCTTTAATAAGGTGACATGATGATCAATGCTTGACTGCCGTTTGACACTTTTTAAATAGTCTCGCACTTATCCATAATAATCTCATGTAGACTAGGGGCCTGAGTGCGGTGTGTTGTGAACGTATTGTAATGTTTTTAAAGGTGTATAAACGGCCTTATTTTTGCTGGACCCCGGGATGATTTGCTGCGGCTTTGGCAGCACATAATGGGGATCCATAATAAATACAAATATCCCACAAAGCCTACCTGCACAGCCTACCTGCACTGCCTACCTGCACTGCCTACCTGCACTGTATCTGCCAGCTGTTGACTAAAGCACACTTGACAAGACCAGAATAGTCACATTTGCTATTTAACCCAACAGTTTTTGTGACAACTATTGGCAGAGTTGAAATGCGATGGAATTTTTTAAATAGAATATTTGCTTGAATATTGGGCGGCAGGTAGCCTAAGGGTTAGAGCGTTGGGCCAGTAACCGAAAGGTTGCTAGATCAAATCCCCGAGCTGACAAGGTAAAAATCTCTTGTTTTGCCCCTGAACAAGGCAGTTAGCCTACCGGGGAACAGTGGGTTGTCATTGTAAATAAGAATTTGTTTTTAATTGACTTGCCTCGTTAAACAAATAATAATAATAATTCAATAATCTGTCACCAATTGGATGGAACCCTAGCTACTGTCTGAGAATGTTAAATGATTAGTGTGTTGTGTAATTCAAAAGCAAAGATTCGGAGGGATTTTAATTTATTTAAAGGCTGAACTAGTGGAATTAATGTATATACTGTCTATTCTTTCTACCTTTTTTATATTTATTTATTGAAAATCTTCCTGGTTGCTCGGTTTGCCAAATGACTAGTCGTACAGAGGGACATGGTTCACCTGCCTGAGATCATGGAGATTTAAACCGTGAGATTTTTTAAAATCAAACGCTGTCTTCCTGCAAGTCATCAATGTAGCCACACACAAGCAGCTGGGCTAACATTAAAACCAGAGAGAGCAACAGAATGGGGTTACATGTGAAATGTCAGCCTGGTAGTAATGTCAGAGTAGTGGAAGCAGCTGTATTTCTCTCGCTGTGAGAGGTCTAATTTGGAGACTAAATCATACGTTTGAGTGGTTTAAGGTTCAGCAGGTCTGTCATTTTGATGGCCTGTCTGTCTCTGCCACTCTGCCTGTCTGCCTCGCTGCCTGTCTGTCTCTGCCTCTCTGCCTGTCTGTCTCTGTCTGTCTCCCTCCCTCCTCTGCCTCCCTCCCTGCCATTCACCTATTCAGTGATTTCTATCTGAATGACAGTTATTTGAAATCGGCCTGTTCTGCCACTCCTTTTTGTTCCAAACTGTCTCTCCAAATGCATTTTTGCTTTGGGTTCATCGTCTATTAACACATGGAGATCACTGTATTTAGACAGGCCGGGGAATGATGAATGAACAGTTTATGGAGAAGGGGATTTCTGCTATTGCACGACAAAAACATTAGCATTTCTGTGGAAAAGGGGGATTTTTTTTTTACATCAACCATCGTTTTTTTCTGTCTGCTCGAGAGCCTCTTATGAGAGAATGCATAGTCCATGATGCATCAGTCCTTCAGTTGTATTTCCTGGTGGCGACTATCACCTTTTTGATCTCAGATTGTCACAGGTATCGGTTACGCCCTAATCCAATTTTGGTTTCTTACCTTTTGTTCTTCATTAAATGACTGGAGGACACAGGTCCAGATATGACTCAGTGCATTGGGGCAATATTACTCTGTAGAGCTCTTTGGCATTTTGTTGTACTGAAAATACATCCAGACACAATCAGGCCTTATTGTTTATTTAATAGAAGTGCACTTGGCCAACATCAATGTGGAGGATACAGGTAATTTTATGAGACGAACGATTGTCTTTCCCTACCAAACACGATGCAGCTCTACCATTGGCACATTGAATAGCATACCACTTCTCCGTACTGTTTTACTCAGAATAAATCAAGACTAGGGCTGTCCCGGACGACGACAACAAAATAATGGTCGACGAAAGCCTATCGACCAGTCGAATAATTGGGGTCATCCATAATCCAGACTCGACCACAAATTAGAAGAAGAGAAGTTGTAGGTTAGTGTAAAATACATTTCAATAATGGTGAAATCTGACAACACTTTATAATGACGAGGCTCAACCCTAGATCATGTATAGAAAGACATTTTAGGTTCAGCTTCTCTGCTCAATTTGGGTCACATGACCACAGTTGACAGAGCGTGTGCTGTTTCTGCCGAGTCGGATACAGAATCAACATATTTCAGCTGTTACTGAGGAACTTTTGTTTGTGTTAGAGAAATATGTGAGTTTTTCCACAATTGGGTAGCAGGAGACAACGACATTTGACATTACCCAGGACAGTTAGAGCTGAAACCGGTGTCACCTTAACATTTAACATTTACATTTAAGTCATTTAGCAGACGCTCTTATCCAGAGCGACTTACAAATTGGTGAATTCACCTTCTGACATCCAGTGGAACAGCCACTTTACAATAGTGCATCTAAATCATTTAAGGGGGGGGGTGAGAAGGATTACTTTATCCTATCCTAGGTATTCCTTGAAGAGGTGGGGTTTCAGGTGTCTCCGGAAGGTGGTGATTGACTCCGCTGTCCTGGCA
The DNA here is from genome assembly GCF_036934945.1 of Oncorhynchus masou masou. NCBI lineage: Eukaryota > Metazoa > Chordata > Actinopteri > Salmoniformes > Salmonidae > Oncorhynchus > Oncorhynchus masou. The sequence goes on from NC_088242.1 coordinate 9,168,820, forward strand.
TCGTGAGGGAGTTTGTTCCACCATTGGGGGGGCCAGAGCAGCGAACAGTTTTGTCTGGGCTGAGCGGGAACTGTACTTCCTCAGTGGTAGGGAGGCGAACAGGCCAGAGGTGGATGAAGGTGTGTGTTTTGTCTCTTGCCAGGTTACATGACCCTGAAGAACCTCTTGTTGTCAATACGCTGTCAGATACTACTATTATCGCACCACCAACACCTTTAAGTTTAAAGGTGAAGTCCACATCCCCTGCCAGAGTCAGACCGTCAACAGAACCTGGAGCCAGGACTACCAAGGGCTCTGATCTTAAAGGTGCTCTCCTCAAGTCCGCCAAACCAACAGAGCCACCATTCATTGGCGACAGCTACTACAGTGAAGATGCCCCACCTCAAACAGTGAGTTGAAGTTCCTTTTTCTGAGCTGTTCCTGTTACTCCATGTGTTTGTTGTGATTGCTGTCTACTTCAGAGACCTTAAGGCCTGTGGTCTCCTTGCAGTCAATGCTGACTGATTGTACTTCCAGACACACGAAGCATGGAAGCACTTAAAATAATGCCCCACTTTGTTATAAAATAAGGACAGTGGATATCTGTTAAATCTCAGTCAGATGACATGAGTGATACTCTAGTTAACCACCAGATCACACAACCCAAAAGGTCATCAACGTGTAATTCATACAGCAATTTGATAAGCTCTGGGCCATCTTAAGCAATCTCCATATTACATTATGTGGAAATAAACCCAGTTCAATAATTACCTTTTTAATTTAACTGCAGGTCTGCATGGTAAAATTCCACCACTAGTTCAGTGTTAATCACGCAGATGTTCTAAGGACTTCATGTTCTGCAATAATGTTGGCTGGTGTTTGCGTGCCGTGGGATGTCTAGTTGAATGAATGCCAGTGACAACTGGCTAGTGTTTTCTTTGGGCTCGTGTATAATGGCAAATATATGACATGTTTCCCAGACTGTGTTATCTTGCTCTACCCTCCTTGTGTCATCACTATAGAAGAATGTTGCAGCGTCATCACATGGTCAACCGAGACAAGGAAAGAACATTGTACATTTTCATGTGAACAATGGCTGAGGTTCATTTGACAAACAGTCATTTCAGTTTAAAAGGAATTCTGCTTCCTGTTTTTCCTATAATATAGACTAAATACGGTCGACCACAACAGAGAACTCTCCACTGTGGAGAGAGACAGGCAGAGAGGCCACTGGTGGTTTCTCATTGGCATGTTTCTTTCCTAAGACAAAGAAGATGTGAAGCATATGTGGGTGGTAAAGGAACATTGGAGATTGTACGGTTCAATGCAATCTCTTGATCTCTACCTTTTTGTGTTTAGTGCAGTTGTATGCACAACTCCTATCAAACTCTTTGTCTGCTTTTCTCCCACTCGTTGACCTTCCATGATTCAGTGTTCCTCAGAAACAGTGAGTAGTTACCCTGATGATGAAGACCTAAATGGCCTCGTTTGATACAAGACCGTAGCTATGAGGGGACACAGAGGTTCGGGAACCTTTTTTTTAATAAAAAAAATAAAATACATCTTGAGTCCTGTCCATATTATATTGTGTGGCACATTATATATAACAGTTATATATAATATAAGCAGTAAGGCCAGAGGGATAAGGGAGGTTCTTGGGTGTAATGCAGAGTGCCTGGACACAGCCCTTAGCTATTGTATATTGGCAATATGCTACAAAACCCCGAGGTGACTTATTGCTATTATAAGCTGTTTACCAACGTAATTAGAGCAGTACATAAAAAAATCATACCCATGGTATACGGCTGTCAGCCAATCAGCATCCAGTGCTTGAATCACCCACTTTACAATGACCTTTGTGTAACTGCAGGTCTGCATGGTAAAATTACACCGTTCGTTCAGTTTTAATGATGCTGATATTGAGTCACTTATTGTTCTATAAGGACATTAGGTTGTGCTGGTGTTTTTTTGTTTGTTTGTTGCCCCCTCTACCGTGACAATGACAGGATATGATGTCATATTACAGGTTTCCCAGAATCTGTTCTCTTGTGCCACCCTCTTTTGTGTCATCGCCATAGAATGTTGTAGCGGCATCGTCACGTGGTCTACCCAGTGCTGAGTTAATGTGAGTTAATGTGTAGCGGCTAATGGCTAACAGGCCATGTGTTTGTAGATAGACTGAGGTGAATGAAGCTGCAGCAGCCAAGGTGATAATGTCTGGGGTCATTTTTTTTAACTTGTTTTCACTGTTCTCCAAATAGTATTTTAGAGTTTTGAAATTGTATTGAAATACAGTAAATGAGCTTTAACTTTCTGAACGTTATTCCATCCAGGACTGTCCAGACAGTATTCGTAGCAGGGTGCCCCAGACAGATTTTGGGGTACGGTATCTGGGCAGGATCCCTGTGCTTCAGTGGGCCAAGCATGCCACTCTAGAACAGTACCAGCGCCTCCGTCAGTATCCAGGGACTCATGGCTGGGCAAACCTCGACTTTAACAGTACGTACTTTCAATACATGTTGACATGAACGTTTCAATGTGTTACTCCATACCAACTATTGTTTGAAAATTGGCTGACAAATCATTTTCACATGCTGACGACAAACAATTCAGTTCCACATCGTTGCCTGCCACTGTCTAACTCCAGTGCCCTATGATCCATGGTCATCCCAATAAAGATGTTATATGGCTTCAGAGATGGGGAAACACGACCCTTTATGGTCAGTCGATTGAGTACATCTGCACAACTTCACAGATGCATGGGAATCTCATATCAGCTCACATCTACAAGAGTAAACGATAGAATGATTCCACTGTTTTTACCCCGTGGACTTTACTCACTCCTCCCAGCTAGTGAGACGAGACACTGACAGTTGAGTGTAGTAGTCGTCCATTGGAAATGTGCGCGAGGCAGAGATTTTACCTGTTGGTTGGCTGTCTTCACCAGTTATTTTATTACATTGGAATGCATTTGTTGTTGCAGCTCTGGTGTCGACCCTATCTGTTCTCAACACGTCAGCCAACTGGCACATGTTTGATGACTGGGATCGTCGTAGCAACGGCTCACGGTGTGTCCGCTGTGCTGTCGTGGGCAACGGAGGGATTCTGAATGATTCAAAGAAAGGCCACGAGATTGACCAGCATGACTACGTATTCAGGTGAGATGCTGTCTTTGACCCTGTTTAGTCTTGACTTCCTCAATAGCCTGCGGGGCTGGTTGGACCTTCTTGTTTAGTTTTGACTTCCTCAATAGCCTGCGGGGCTGGTTGGTCCTTCTTGTTTAGTCTTGACTTCCTCAATAGCCTGCGGGGCTGGTTGCACCTTCTTGTTTAGACTTGACTTCCTCAATAGCCTGCGGGGCTGGTTGGACCTTCTTGTTTAGTCTTGACTTCCTCAATAGCCTGCGGGGCTTGTTGGACCTTCTTGTTTAGTCTTGACTTCCTCAATAGCCTGCGGGGCTGGTTGGACCTTCTTGAGTGGAAGATGTTCCTTGGAATGTGTGTTATGTTAGTACAGTTGGCCTTCATCCTGTGTTTCATTTTGTCATTCAGGATGGCCGATTTTAAGGGCTCCTCAAGAGTCTGTTGAATGAAGCATGCATCTGGTTTCTGTGGTTACCTGAGTTTTGGGTCATTGTTCAGTGTTCATGTTCCTTCATGCCGTGGTTGTCGTTCAGTGTTCCTTCCTGTGTGTCCTGTGTTGTAATTGGTCGTCTTTGACAGTGTTCCTGTGTTGTATAAAGATAATCATTTGAGAGGTGGTTATATTGACAGTTTGGTAAAACAGTAGTGGGTAGAGTCCATTCCACTCATTTTTTTTTGTCCATCCTTTTCTTTTAAGAGCTTTGTCACAAGGGATTATGTAATAGAGATGTGTTTTCTTTGTATATCCCAGCTCCCCCTGAGACAGCCGCAGGGAGTGAGGTCATGGCCAGGGTCACCATTGTCCAGCACCCCTGAAGCAATTCTGGTTAAGTGCCTCAAAGGCGCACGGTGGCAGATTTTTTTTTTCTCCACCTTGTCGGCTCTGATATTCGAACTAGCAACTTTATTTTAATTAAATTTAAATGTTTATATTGGTTATTGACAAAGTTCTGTTCCATGCTTCTGTTGTTACTCCAGGACCAACGGAGCTGTCATTAAAGGCTTTGAGCAGGATGTGGGCTCCAGAACATCCTTCTACACGTTCTCCACCAACACACTCCGTAACTCCATGAGGAGCTACGCCAGAGCGGGCTACAGAGGACCACCGCTCTCTGAGGTGAACACTTCCATCATGATGATGATGATGATGGTTCACGATCACATTTACTCACTGGGAATAAACTTCATCCTCCATTCTTTAATTCTTTTACAGACAAACTCTTAACTTTCATTTACATTTTTTTTAATAGTCTGATCATGCATTCCTCTCGTTCTCTGTCTTTATCCTGTAGGAGACACGCTATGTCTTCCTGCCAGACCATGACAGGGATTATCTGCTGATGAAAGCAGCTGCCACACACACTCCAGTAGAAAGAGGACCAGAAATGAGCAAAACGTAAGATGGGTTAAGCTCCACTGAAGTTTTGATTTCATTCCCCACACAGCATCTATGTGGATTTCCATTGTAATTAAATACCCTCAATATCCCCAAGTATTCCTTCTTTATTTTTTATTTAACTAGGTAAGTCAGTAAAGAACAAATTTTCAATGACTGCCTAGGAACAGTGGGTTAACTGCCTTGTTCAGGGGCAGAACGACAGATTTGTACCTTGTCAGCTCGGGGATTCGAACTTGCAACCTTTCGGTTACTAGTCCAACGCTCTAACCACTAGGCTACCCTGCCATCCCTACACTCTAACCGCTAGGCTACCCTGCCGTCCCTACACTAACCGCTAGGCTACCCTGCCGTCCCTACACTCTAACTGCGAGGCTACCCTGCCGTCCCTACACTCTAACCGCTAGGCTACCCTGTCGTCCCTACACTCTAACCGCGAGGCTACCCTGTCGTCCCTACACTCTAACCGCGAGGCTACCCTATACTGTTATCTGTTTTTGTTTTTCCCTTTTTAGACCTCCCACATACTTTGGAGGAAATGTGACCGTAGAAAAGTTGAAGATGTACCATCCAGATTTCATACGCTACATCAGAAACAGGTGTGTAAAAAAACAACAACAAAAAATAAAATAAGTGGGGGAAGTGAGTTATCTTAGTACAAAGCACATAGTCTTTAGGAGAGTTGTTGTGGCTAATCCGAATCACAGCTGAGCTCTGATTATACACACACACACACCTGGACAAAGGTATGAAAGAAACCCCTTTTGAAGTCCCAACTGTTTTGGGTGGGGAGCCACTTTATGATCGAGAACTCTTCCTACAATGGTTAAAGAGGTCCTCTGATGTTGAGGTTCCAATAATATGACACGTGTGTGCACTTCTGTGAATGTTTTGTTGTATTGAAATGTAACTGATCCCAACCCTGGTTGAGTGGCAGTGCCCATTTTTATCTCCATGTCAAATAATTACCTTACTGTGATTTTTTTTTTTTTTACAATTTTTGAATTGAAAACAAGAATAGCTTCTTAGCAAAGAGAAATTTCTCAAACGAGGATTTTGCTAAGACTCTCTGGGAGTGGTCTGAGTGGGGAGGGGGAAAACGGAAGACTAGCTGTTATTGGCAGAAAGGTTTGAATCTCTCTTATTGGTCTATTAACTCATTTACCACCTGGTGATGTCACCAAGGAGGCCAGAACTCCATCCCACACCATCTAACACTTAAAGGTAATTATTATACCATGACTCTGTTTGGGTGCATACTAATCAGGCCTGTGGGGTTAGCTCTCCTCTCAACTAGGAAAAAGTGGCAGCCAGGTCTGGTCTGTCCACAACCTTTTCTCCAGCAAGGGCATTTTAGGAAAGGACAAAATCCCTGAAGATAATTTTCTTGGACACTATTTTAATGTGTGGACCAGCTGTATTGCTAAATGCTCTTTTGTGCTTCATGTCGTAGGTTCCTCCGGGCCCACGCCATGCAGACCAAATACAAGGACATCTACCGTCCATCAACAGGTGCTGTGATGCTGCTGGCTGCGATACACACCTGTGACCAGGTACGGGACCACCCACCAGTGACTAGCCATTAAACAATAACTCTCTGGACATGACTGCACTGACCCTTCAGTTGGCCAGCATTTACTCTGACCCTGATAGGCTTCAAAAGCCCTGTAAAACAGAAATACTACATTCTGCTCCGATCACTGCCGAAAGCAAAGGCCCATATGGTAATCATTGTTCTAGAGGCATGGAACACTAGATACAACTTTTTTTTTTAAAGGCTGTGACTGCAGCAACTGACCTCTGTCCCCCCTCCTGTTTCTCTCTACCTCTCTCTCCTTCTGTCCACCTCCCCCTGTTTCTCTCTACCTCTCTCCTTCTGTCACCTCCCCCTGTTTCTCTCTACCTTTCTCTCCTTCTGTCACCTCCCCCCTGTTTCTCTCTACCTCTCTCTCCTTCTGTCCACCTCCCCATGTTTCTCTCTACCTCTCTCCTTCTGTCACCTCCCCCTGTTTCTCTCTACCTTTCTCTCCTTCTGTCACCTCCCCCTGTTTCTCTCTACCTTTCTCTCCTTCTGTCACCTCCCCCTGTTTCTCTCTACCTCTCTCTCCTTCTGTCCCTCTCCCTGTTTCTCTCTACCTCTCTCTCCTTCTGTCACCTCCCCCTGTTTCTCTCTACCTTTCTCTCCTTCTGTCACCCCCCCCTGTTTCTCTCTACCTCTCTCTCCTTTTGTCCCTCTCCCTGTTTCTCTCTACCTCTCTCTCCTTCTGTCCCTCTCCCTGTTTCTCTCTACCTCTCTCTCCTTCTGTCCCTCTCCCTGTTTCTCTCTACCTCTCTCTCTGTCACCTCCCCCTGTTTCTCTCTACCTCTCTCCTTCTGTCCCTCTCCCTGTTTCTCTCTACCTCTCTCCTTCTGTCCCTCTCCCTGTTTCTCTCTACCTCTCTCTCCTTCTGTCCCTCTCCCTGTTTCTCTCTACCTCTCTCTCCTTCTGTCCCTCTCCCTGTTTCTCTCTACCTCTCTCTCCTTCTGTCCCTCTCCCTGTTTCTCTCTACCTCTCTCTCTGTCACCTCCCCCTGTTTCTCTCTACCTTTCTCTCCTTCTGTCACCTCCCCCTGTTTCTCTCTACCTCTCTCTCCTTCTGTCACCTCCCCCTGTTTCTCTCTACCTCTCTCTCCTTCTGTCCCTCTCCCTGTTTCTCTCTACCTCTCTCTCCTTCTGTCACCTCCCCCTGTTTCTCTCTACCTCTCTCTCCTTCTGTCCGTCGTGTTGGAAAACAGGTGAACGCGTATGGCTTCATGACTCCAGACTATGTGAAGTACTCTGACCACTACTTCGACCGCCAATATCACCCAGTGGGTTTCTTCATTAACCACGACATGAGGATGGAGATGACACTGTGGCAACAACTCCACCGTGCAGGCCTCATCACTCTCTACATGCGCCAGTGAACTCAGGAACTAACTCACTCAAGGTTGCTACGGCAACGACCACCTCCCGTAGGATTAAAAAAAATAGTCATAAACTGTATATATTTATATATTATTGAACAAAAAAATATAAATTCAACATGGTGTTGGTTTTATGAGCTGAAATAAAACATCCCAGAAATGTTCCGTATGCACAAAAAGCTTATTTCTCTCAAATGTTGTGCACAAATTTGTTTACATCCCTGTTAGTGAGCATTTCTCATCTGCCATCTGACAGGTTTGGCATTTTAGGCAGAGTTCCTCTGTTCAGTGTCTGTGTTCTTTTGACCATCTTAATCTTTTATTGGCCAGTCTGAGATATGGCTTTTTCTTTGCTACTCTGCATAGAAGGCCAGCATCCCGGAGTCGCCTCTTCGCCGTTGAGACTGGTGTTTTACGGGTACTATTTAATGAAGCTGCCAGTTGAGGACTTGTGGGGCGTCTGTTTCTCAAACTAGACACTCTAATGTACTTGTCCTCTTGCTCAGTTGTGCACCGGGGCCTCCCACTCCTCTTTCTATTCTAACTAGAGCCAGTTTGTGCTGTTCTGTGAAGGGAGTAGTACACAGCTTTGTATGAGATCTTCAGTTTCTTGGCAATTTCTTGCATAGAATGACTTTCATTTCTAAAGAACAAGAATAGACTGACGAGTTTCAGAAGAAAGTTATTTGTTTCTGGCCATTTTGTGCCTGTAATCGAACCCACAAATGCTGATGCTCCAGATACTCAACTAGTCTAAAGGCCAGTTTTATTTCTTATTTAATCAGAACAACAGTTTTGAGCTGTGCTAACATTATTGCAAAAGTGTTTTCTAATGATCAATTAGCCTTTTAAAAATGAACTTGGATTAGCTAACACAGTGTGCCATTGGGACACAGGAGTGATGGTTGCTGATAATTGGCCTCTGTACGCCTATGTAGATATTCCATTAAAAAAATTGTCATTTACAACATTAACAAAGTCTACACTGTATTTCTGATAAATTAGATGCTATTTTAATGGACTCTTTTTTTTTTTGTGTGTGTGCTTTTCTTTCAAAACAAAGACATTTCTAAGTGGGCCCAAAATTTAGAATGTATGTGTGTACACACACAGTACCAGTCAACAGTTTGGACACCCCCTGCTCATTCACGGGTTTTTCCTTATGTTTCCTATTTACTACATTGTAGAATAATAGTGAAGACATCAGAACTATGAAATAACACATATGTAATAATGTAGTCACCAAAGCGGTGTGAAACAAAAATATATTTGAGATTCTTCAAAGTAGCTACTCTTTGCCTTTGACAGCTTTGCATACTCTTGGCATTCTCTCAACCAGCTTCATGAGGTAGTTACCTGGAATGCATTTAAATTAACAGGTGTGCCTTCAAATTTAATATGTGGAAATTCTTTCTTAATTTGTTTGAACCAATCAGTTGTGTTGTGACAAGGTAGGGGTGGTATAGAGAAGATGGCCCTATTGGGTAAAATTCCATTTTATGGCAAGAACAGCTCATCAGCAAAGGGGAAACGACAGTCCATTACTTTAAGTCATGAAGGCCAGTCAATCCGGAAAATGTCAAGAACTTTGAAAGTTTCTACAAGTGCAGTCGCAAAAACCTTCAAGCGCTGTGATGAAACGGATGTTCTCTGCATGTGTGATGGTTCCCACCGTGAAGGAGGTGTGATAGTGTGGGGGTGATTTGCTGGTGACACTGATTTATTTAGAATTCAAGGTCACACTTAACCAGCATGGCTACCACAGCATTTTGACACACATATACAGAGATATATATATATATATATATATATATATATATATACACACACAAAAGAATGTGGACATTCTCGTCGACCATCTCATTCCTAAGTCATGGGCATCATTATGGAGTTGGTCCACCCTTCGCTGCTTTAACATCCTCCACTCCTCTGAGAAGGCTTTCCACTAGATGTTGGGACATGGCTGCTTTAACATCCTCCACTCCTCTGAGAAGGCTTTCCACTAGATGTTGGGACATGGCTGCTTTAACATCCTCCACTCCTCTGAGAAGGCTTTCCACTAGATGTTGGGACATGGCTGCTTTAACATCCTCCACTCCTCTGAGAAGGCTTTCCACTAGATGTTGGGACATGGCTGAGGGGACTTGCTTCCATTCAGCCACGGGCATTATTGAGGTCGGGCACTGATGTTCTGCAATTAGGCCTGGCTCTGAGTCGGCGTTCCAATTCATCCCAAAGTTGTTTAATGGGTGGAGGTCAGGGCTCTGTGCAGGCCAGTCAAGTTCTTCCGCACTGAGCTCGACAAACCATTTCTGTATGGACCTCACTTTGTGCATGGGGGCTGCACTTTGTGCAGGAAAGGGCCTTCCCCAAGCTGTTGCCACAAAGTTGGAAGCACAGAATTGTCTAGAATGTCATTGGATGCTGTCGCATTAAGATTTCCCTTCACTGAAACTAAGGGGCCTAGCCCGGATCATTATTCCTCCTCCACCAAACTTTACAGTTGGCACTATGCATTCGAGCAGGTAGCGTTCTCCTGGCATCCGCCAAACCCAGATTTGTCCGTTGCACTGGCAGATAGTGTAGAGTGATCCATCACTCCAGAGAACGCATTTCCTCTGCTCCAGAGTCCAATGTCGGCGAGCTTTATATTTAGACTCACTAAATGGTTCCTCTACAGATGACTCACAATGTAGTTGAGTACTGTGAGAAAACATATAGTACTCTGCTATTTTTGCCTGAGTTTATTTTCAACAGCTCTCTTGTCCCATGGGATAACCTTCCTGACTCTTATTGCTGACGATGTGAATATGTGCTGAGTGATCCACAGTGCTGAAACACAAAGGGGTGTAATGTTTATCGTTTTGTCTTTTGTTTTTTGAATGTACGCTAATGTAATAACACATCTATTATGAATAAAGAATTACATGTGTGTCTGGTGTTTCGTGTCAGCAGTGGCGTGCCTGGGGCCTGGGTCTTCAGTGAAGTCCTACACAGTCCCACCTGAATTAATCCACCTCTTATTACCATCATTATGATGCCATGGCTCTAGACACTATACATTTAGACAGAAACGCAGTATAACCAGGCGTTGTGTCACCTTGAAATTTACATTTTTATTCCGAGAATTGCAGGGGAAGAGTACAGTACAGTTCAACTAATAGGCAAGAACATAGTCGAGTGCAACAGAGTTATATTAATATTCTTCTTTTATCCATTTCTGGTCCATGAACTTTGAGCTTTAAGTCCCCCCCCCACCCCAAAAATACAGTTCCTGTTTACCCAGAAACATGACACAATCAATGAGTCTTTTCAATATTTCCATATTTTTCTTCACCTTTTCATTGTGCAGCTCCGTTGCCCTGCGCGCTTGTTCGTTGAGCTGCAGATCCACTCGGATGTCCCCAAAAGTTTTCAAAAGCACCATTGCTTGTAAGTGACCAGCCGTACTTTGGTGTCTCGTTGCTGCCTTGCTTAGACAACTCAAGTTTGCAAAGCCAGTGTGGCTCCAAACACCAAATCGATCACTTGCAAATAATAGGCATTCCCAGCAGTACAGTTTGCAGTGCTTCTCGGAGCCTGTGAGCCAATGATAGCGCTCGTAGTTGGAACTTTGAAAGTGGAGAACGAACCCCTTTCCCGCCTGTGACAGGCTTTGTAGCGTCGGCGTCGGGCGACCTCTCCTTACAATGTCTAACTTTTCTTGAAAGGTTTGTCTTGAGAATGGCGCTATAATTATATCCTCGACCAAATCGATATCTTCTCCTCCTTCCGCCATTGTGGGTTGAAAAAACAGCTTAGTAGTACGCAAATTAATTAGTTTATCAAATTCAGTTTCCTAGTTCTGAGGTTATGCATATACCTGCCCATAGGACCTGCCTCTCAATATTGGTAATCCAATCAAAAGACGTGCAGGCACTACGCCTGCTAGCTGGCTCCTGTGTAACACTGGAGTCAGCCAGCAGACGTACAATAGCCAACTCTAAAGCTGATTGGTTGACACTAAATTTCATTTCCATTCACTTTAAGCTACAAGCGCCCGCACTGTTGATTCTGAAGGCCCGAGGGCAGATTTTAGACCCCTGGCAACACATGATGGCTGAATATGATTGGAAAGAAGATCTAACATAAAGACCAGCACTCCAAATCTCAACCTGGGGCTGGAAGAAGTGCAACCAAGAGGAAAGCTATGAAATGAAGAGTGTAACTCTTTCTCTGGGGAATAATTTAATACATATTTGTGGGAAAATATATTTAAAAAATATATTCTGATGATGTTTAGGCCAGCAGAGAAAGCCTTGCTGGTCTTGATGGCCCACCACTGCGTGTCAGTCAGTTGAACAGGATTTCATGTCAGTCAGCTGAATAGAATGTGTGTGCCTCCTGAGTAGGCGGTATGGTGAACACAGGATAGAAAATGCAGGTTGGCAACACCACCACCGAGCAGTTTTGCCTTAAGGCTTTCACAACATTTAATCTAGAGTTGGTCGCCTTTTGGTTGGTTGTGGTACATTTATGTTTTGGCTTGGGGACCTGCCAAGTATATCCGCCCTGATCATGTGTTTATTTGAAAACCCTAATCCACCATTAACAAAGGTGTTGTATACAGATAAAAGGTAAGAAGTACAGCAATAAGGTCAAACACGGTTTTCTCTCCACTCCCAAATGCCTACGATCATGACTCAAAGTACAAAAAGCAGAAATCACCTGATTAAGTATTACATAAGTCTTTGTATCATCATTAGTGTTTAGAGGCCAGACAAGAACTACCCATTTTTTTTACCTTTATTTAACCAGGCAAGTCAGTTAAGAACAAATTCTTATTTTCAATGACGGCCTAGGAACAGTGGCAGAACGGACCCAGGGGCAGAACGACAGATTTTGTACCTTGTCAGCTCGGGGATTTGAACTTGCAACCTTTCGGTTACTAGTCCAATGCTCTAACCACTAGGCTACACTGCCGCCCACAGAACCACCCATGGAGTCAACAATGTCTCAGCAAATCAACAAAGCTCACATCCAGAGAAATGTTTCCTTCTCTATTTCTCTCCACTCTGCCATAACATCCTACTCTACTTCTTCGGTGGTGAAGACCCTTCTAACCTCTGACCTCTGTCATGCTGGAGAAGAAGTCCAAGAAGTAAAGTCAAGAGAACTCTGGAGGAGAGAGAGAGAGAACAACGTTCTATGTGGGTCTGAGAGAGTAGACGAGGGGCGACTTGAAAACACAGGATCTGTCTTTGCAGTGAGTAATGTATTCAACTTCAGCAGTGTCTGCCAAAATGTTAAGTGTGGCAGTTGGAGGTTGTGTCGCGTGAGCGTGGTCATGTCCTTTCACACCACAGTGTAATCTCGTTCCTGCGAGAGTGCTCCGTGCTGTGTGGTAAAGGAATTAATTTAGCAAAGAACATTCCATTCAAATGAATACAGGAAGTATTCAAAGTAGAACAGACTTGTAAAAAGTATGTATTCAAATGAGTAAAGGCAGTCTTGTCTACGGATGAGGAAGAGGAGGATGAGAGGGAGTTGTTGATAGGTGGTAGAAGACAACCTGGGTCTCTTGGGTAGACGTGAGTAATCCTGTTATATTAATTATAAATAAATGTTTTAGCTTAACGTCCAATAATCATTACAATCCCACCAGCCGCTACAGTAATGTTCCTCACATACCAATGTTGTGGATACTCATTACAATCCATAACCCCCTGTTTGAATATCAGGGAGTTATGACTATCAGGCTCATCATTTGTGGGGATGTAAGGTCTCTATGCGATCAAGTGATGTCTTTGTGACAAAAAAAATGAAACCAGAAGTAACCTCTGTATTTGCTAAAGATATTGGTCCATGAGTAATAAGCTTTGTTTGTTGTGTTGACTGGAACAGTACCAGACTGGCCCTGTGAACAACCTGTTCTCTGCTGACCTCTAGTGGCCATATATGGGGCGGCAGGGTAGCCTAGTGGTTAGAGCGTTGGACTACTAACTGGAAGGTTGCAAGTTCAACCCCCCGAGCTGACAAGGTACAAATCTGTCGTTCTGCCCCTGATCAGGCAGTTAACCCACTGTTCCTAGGCCGTCATTGAAAATAAGAATTTGTTCTTAACTGACTTGCCTAGTTAAAGAAAGGTAAAATAAAAAATAATAAATAAATATTTCAGTGCAGGCCAGGACCCGAATTCCAAAAAATGTCTCGGAGTAGTACCAAAGTGTATAATTGAAGGTGTCCCACTTCGAAATGAAATTGGTCACAGTTCTGGTCTGCTTAATAAGGAGTGGCTCTCCCATAGGGACCAATGCATTAGTAGCTGGGTCTGGTCTGCTTAGTTGACTGTATATAACCTAGAAAAAAGGAGCGAGTGAGATGTCTCGCTTCCTCTTCCGTCTAGAGGTAACAGTGCTGATCTAGGATCATGTCCATATAAGGTTATTTACTATGATCTAAAGAAGGCCTTTCCCCCCACCACTGTCGTCGATGGTCTCCGTCAGCAGCCTGCATCATGGCCTCAGCCTCCTCATTAGACGGGGGACTAGAAGAACTGTAGATAGAATGTGGCTGTATAGGGAAGGAATGGCAGAGTCTATTTGGCGAAGAGTAATTTACTGAACGTTGATAATAGTAATATTGATACGATATACAACTTAGTAGATGTTTGTATCCAAATCGATTTAGACAGCTAGTAAAGACAGTTTGTGAATAAACGATTAGTATGTGTATTCGATTTGTTATCTTCTAGAGCAGAAGATGGCCCTATTACAATTAGTGTGTTGTTTTGTAAATGAAATCAGACGTTAGTGTGGTGGTAACCGTATAGTTTCCTCCACTGTCTCTGTCCCATACTGGGCTCCAACCAGTGATTCTCTGCTCGCAGACACACGTGACCGCCCTCCTTGACAACGAAACCAACCATTTGACCGATCGACATTTCAAAATGGCTGTGGAGTGAGCTCATGGTACGTTCTTAATCTCTGTTACATAATCATTTCTAAAATATGTATTTTTTGATGCCCTCCCCTAGCTGCTGTGATGTCTGCTACTGACTGATGCCCTCCCCTAGCTGCTGTGATGTCTGCTACTGACTGATGCCCTCCCCTAGCTGCTGTGATGTCTGCTACTGACTGATGCCCTCCCCTAGCTGCTGTGATGTCTGCTACTGACTGATGCCCTCCCCTAGCTGCTGTGATGTCTGCTACTGACTGATGCCCTCCCCTAGCTGCTGTGATGTCTGCTACTAACTGATGCCCTCCTCCGGCTGCTGTGATGTCTGCTACTGACTGATGCCCTCCTCTGGCTGCTGTGATGTCTGCTACTGACTGATGCCCTCCTCTGGCTGCTGTGATGTCTGCTACTGACTGATGCCCTCCTCCGGCTGCTGTGATGTCTGCTACTGACTGATGCCCTCCTCTGGCTGCTGTGATGTCTGCTACTAACTGATGCCCTCCTCTGGCTGCTGTGATGTCTGCTACTGTCTGATGCCCTCCCTCCCTCCCTCCCTCCCTCCCTCCCTCCCTCCCTCCCTCCCCCTCCCTCCCTCCCTCCCTCCCTCCCTCCCAGCTTCATCCTGTAATCTCATCTCTCTGGGAATACAGTGCACATCCTGTTCACTGAGTGATGCTCCCATGGCCAGGGCCACTTTCTTCACCTAAAAGCCAAAGTCATCTGCCACCATTTTGGATTTGTCTATTCTGGACTAATAGAGGAAAGGTCTAATTTTGGAAAACATACTGCTTATATTTAGTTATAGCTAGGATAGAGAGTGGCTTGAGACTAGTGTGAAGCTATGGTGATCTGATCTTCGCGTAAACCAGATTTAGCACAGAGAACAGATAGCTGTATTCCATAACTCTGACTTAAAGAATAATGGCAGCAACAGCATCAATAGGATTCCCACAGGTGTGTTGTGACCTCTGACCTATAGCCTACAGAAGATGTACCTTTACCCTCCCAAAGGAGACCTTCTGTTCTAGTATAAATCATTGTTATGGTTAGGCGTGGCACTAGCGACCCACCTTGACAACATCCGGCAAAATTGCAGAGCGGTAAACACAAATGACAGAATTAGAAATATTTAACATTCATGAAAATACAAGTGTCATACATCAAAATAAAGCTTAACTTCTTGTTAATCCAGCCGCTGTGTCAGATTTCAAAAAGGCTTTACGGCGAAAGCAAACCATGCGATTATCTGAGGACAGCGCTCCGCATACAAAAGCATGAAAAACATTTTTCAACCAGGCAGTTGCGCCACGAAAGTCAGAAATAGCGATATAATAAATGCCTTGTCTTTGAAGATCTTCTTCTGTTGGCACTCCAAAAGGTCCTAGCTGCATCACAAATGGTCCCTTTGTTCGATAAATTCCTTCTTTATATCCCCAAAAACTCAGTTTAGCTGGCGCGCTTCATTCAATAATCCACTGGTTTCCCTCCTTCAAAATAAATCCCAAACGTTACCAATAAACTTCTCCAAACAAGTCAAACAACATTTAAAATCAAACCTCAGGTACCATAATACGTAAATAAACAATAACATGTAAGACGGAGAATCGTTAATGTCTTTACTGGAGATAAACAACAAAGAACACGCTCTCATTCACGCGCATGAAAACACTACAGCCTAAATGGGAGCCACTTAGTGAAACTACAAATTCTTGCTAATTTTTCCAAAAACAAGCCTGAAACTCTTTCTAAAGACTGTTGACATCTAGTGGAAGCCCTAGGAACTGCAATCTGGGAGGACTTCGCCTCATAATAAACATGACAGCCATTGGAAACAGTGGTAGGTGGAATTTTTGTTTTGTTGGATGGTTTGTCCTTGGGGTTTCGTCTGCCGTTACAGGCCTGTTATACTCAGACATTATTTTAACAGTTTTAGAAACTTTAGAGTGTTTTATGCATATCCTAGTTTCTGGGCCTGAGTAACAGGCAGTTTACTTTGGGCACCTTTTCATCCGGACGTCAAAAGTACTGCTCCCAAAGAGGATAACAAGAGGTAAACCTCAGCTCCATCAGACCCTGGTCGAACTTTCTGTGTGTTTGGCCTAAACTCCAGGGATGACCCCCCAGACCCCTTTTAGAGCTCTGAAAAGATTTCAAGGACACCCAAGGATTCCACAAATACAGTGGAAAGAAAAAGTATGTGAACCCTTTTGGAATTGTCTGGATTTTTACATAAATAGGTCATAAAATTAGATCTGATCTTCATCTGAGTCACAACAACAGACAAACACAGTCTGCTTAAACTAATAACACACACACTATTGTATTTTTCTTGTCTATATTGAATACACAATTTAAACATTCACAGTGTAGGTTGGAAAAAGTATGTGAACCCCAAGGCTATTGACTTCTCCAAAACCTAATTGAATTCATGAGTCATTTAACTTGGAGTCCAACCAATGAGATGAGATTGGAGATGTTGGTTAGTCCTGCCCTGCCCTTTAAAAAACACTCACAAAATGTTTGTTTGCTATTCACAAGAAGCATTCCCTGATTTGAACCAGGCCTCAAAATAAATCTCAGGAGACCCAAGATTAAGAATTGTTGACTTGCATAAAGCTGGAAAGGGTTACAAAAGTATCTCTAAAAGCCTTGATGTTCATCAGTCCATGGTAAGACAAATTGTCTATGAATTGAGAAAATTCAGCACTGTTGCTACTCTCCCTAGGAGTGGCCATCCTGCAAAGATGACTGCAAGAGCACAGAGCACAATGCTCAATGAGGTTAAGAAGAATCCTAGAGTGTCAGCTAAAGACTTACAGAAATCTCTGGAACATGCTAACATCTCTGCTGATGAGTCTACGATACGTAAAACACCAAACAAGAATGGTGTTCATGGGAGGACACCACGGAAGAAGCTACTGCTGTCCAAAAAAAACCATTGCTGCACATCTGAAGTTCACAAAAGAGCACCTGGATGTTCCACAGCGCTACTGGCAAAATATTCTGTGGACAGATGAAACTAAAGATGAGTTGTTTGGAAGCAACACACAACACTATGGTGTGCTGTGCCTTTTTTCTCCACACAATCTCAAAATCTCATCCCAACTGTAATGTATGGTGGAGGGAGCATCATGGTTTGGGGCTGCTTTGCTGCCTTAGGGCCTGGACAGCTTGCTATCATCGACGGGAAAATGAATTCCCAAGTTTATCAAGACATTTTGCAGGAGAAAGTTAAGTTACCTGTCCTCCAATTGAAGCTCAACAGAAGTTGGGTGATGCAACAGGACAATGACCCAAAACAGAGAAGTAAATCAACAACAGAATGGCTTCAACAGAAGAAAATAGGCTTTCTGGAGTGACCCAGTCAGAGTCCTGACCTCAACTCGATTGAGATGCTGTGGCATGACCTCAAGAGAGTGGTTCACACCAGACATCTGAAGAATATTGCTGAACTGAAAGTTTTGTAAAGAGGAATGGTCCAAAATTCCTCCTGACCGCTGTGCAAGTCTGATCCGCAACTACAGAAAACGTTTGGTTGAGGTTAATGCTGCCAATGGAGGGTCAACCAGTTATTAAATCTAATGGTTTCCCACCCTGCGCTGTGAATGTTGACACGGTGTGTTCAATAAAGGCATGAAAACGTATGCTTTTTTTATGTGTTATTCGTTTAAGCAGACTGTGTTTGTCTATTGTTGTGACTTCGATGAAGATCAGATAACATTTTACGACCGTTTACACAGAAGTACAGGTAATTCCAAAGGGATCACATACTTTCTTTCCACTGGATCTCTCTTTCTCCCGAGATTGACTCCAAAGTGTTTCAACCTGCAAAAACCATTGATCCTGGTCCGTTCTGTTGATGACTCGAGGTTTGGCTGCGAGGTGAGCCAGCTGATTATTTTTAGGTCCTCATCCAGCCAGATGTAATGGTCAAGATCTGTTATCAAGGTGTTCCAAGCATATCATCTCTGATCAGTCATCATTTAGGAGGTTTCCATGTAGCTGCTGTTTACATGCTGGTCACAGAGAGCGAGAGAGAATCACTAAAACAATACAGAAATACAAAGAAGAAACAGCACGTCAGAAGTCGGCTCAATGTAATTGAAGAATCCATAGACTCTAACCACTTCTGGGAAAATTGGAAAACAGTAAACAAACACAAATAATTATCTATCCAAAATGGAGATGTATGGGTAAACCACTTCTCCAAACCTTTTGGCTCTGTAACAAAGAACAAACAGCAAAAACATAGACATGATCAAATACACATCTTAGAATCAACTATTAAAGACTACCAGAACCCACTGGAAGCTCCAACTACCTTGAAGGAAGTACAGGACTAAATAAAAACCCTCCAACCCAAAAAGGCATGTGGTGTTGATGGTATCCTCAATTAAATGATAAAATATACAGACAACAAATTCCAGTTGGCTATGCTAAAACTCTTTAACATCATCCTCAGCTCTGGCATCTTCCCCACTGTTTGGAACCAAGGACTGCTCACCCCAATCCACAAACGTGGAGACAAATTTGACCCCAATAACTACTGTGAGATATGCGTCAACAGTAACCTTGGGAAAATTAGCTTTTTACCAAATTATCGTACGACGGACCACGTATTCACTCTGCAAACCCTAATTGGCAAACAAACAAACCAAAACAAAGGCAAAATTTTCTCATGCTTTGTTGATTTCAAAAAAGCCTTCGGCTCAATTTGACATGAGAGTCTTGTCACGTTGGTCATAGTGAGGAGACCAAGGCGCAGCGTGATTTGAATACATTCTTCTTTTATTGAACGATAAACACTATAAACTATACAAAACAACAAAGTGAACATGAAGCTATAAACAACAAGTGCTAAAACAGGCAACTACACATTGACAATAACGCACAAAACCAAAATGGCAAATGGCAACCTAAATAGGATCCCCAATCAGAGAAAACAATAAACAGCTGTCACTGATTGGGAACCAACTCAGGCCATCATAGACCTACATTTACCTAGACAATGCCAAAACCCCATAAATATACAAAAAACCCTAGAGAAGTAAAAACACACATACCACCCTCGTCACACACTGACCTAACAAAAATAATAAAGAAAACATAGCTAAGGTCAGGGCGTGACAGTACCCCCTCCCAAAAGGTGCGGACTCCCGGCAGCAAACCTAAACCTATTTGGGAGGGTCTGGGTGGCATCTAACCTCGGTGGTGGCTCTGGTTCTGGACGCCGCCCCCCTTCTTTATACTGAGTTTGCTCTTGTAGCACAGACCCGTGGATCATCGTTGAAGGCTCTGGACTGTGGATCCTCGCCGTAGGCCCCGGGCTGGGGACCCTCGCTGCATGGATCATCACCGGATGTTCCAGACTGGGGACTGTTGCAGGAGACCCTAGACTGGGGACCTTCACTGGAGACCCCGGGCTGTGGCCCGTCGTTGGAGGCTCCGGACTGTGGCCCGTCGTAGGAAGTTCCGGTCTGTGAACTGTCGCCGGACGCTCTGGACTGGGTACTGTTGCTGGATTATCTGGACTGCCGAGGCGCACTGTAGGCCGTGTACGTGGTGCCGGCACTGGTCGTACCGGGCTGGGGACATGCACCTCAGGGCAAGTGTGAGGAGCAGGAACAGGGCGTACTGGACCCTGGAGGCACACTGGAAGCCTGGTGCGTGGTGCCGGCACTGGTGGTACAGGACTGGTGACACGCACCTCACGGCGAGTGCGGGGAGCAAGAACAGGGCGCACTGGACCCTGGAGGCGCACTGGAAGTCTGGTGCGTGGTACCGGGTTGGGGACACGCACCTCAGGGCGAGTGCGAGGAGCAGGATCAGGGCATACTGGACCCTGGAGGCGCACTGGAGGCCTGGTGCGTGGTGCCGGAACTGGTGGTACCGGGCTGGGGACATGCACCTCAGGGCGAGTGCTGAGAGGAGGAACAGGGCGTACTGGGCTCTGAAGGCGCACAGGAAGCCTGGTGCGTGGTGTTGGCACTGCTGGTACTGGGCTGGGGACATGCACCTCAGGGCGAGTGCGGGGAGGAGGCACAGGATACACTGGACCGTGAAAGCGCATTGGAGATCCAGAACATAGAGCTGGCTCAATACGTCCTGGCTGGATGCCTATTCTAGCCCAGAAAATGCGAGGAGCTGGAATAGAACGCACCGGGCTAGAATAGCGCACTGGAGACACCGTGAGCATCTCTGCATAACACGGTGCCTGACCAGTTACACGCTCCCCACGGTAAGCATGTGGAGTTGGCTCAGGTCTCCTACCTGACTCAGCCAATCTCCTCGTGTCCCACCCCCCCAAAAAAAACATTCTTGGGTCTGCCTTTCGGGCTTCCCTGCTAGCCGTGTACTTTCAGATATTCACTCTTCCTCTATTCTCCTGTATTTCTCCTCATAGTATCGCCGTTCTGCTTTCGCTGCCTCTAACTCCTCCTTAGGACGGCGATAGTCCCCCGGCTGTGTCCAGGGTCCTGCGCCATCTAATTTCTCCTCCCAGGTCCATCTCCCCATTAAGCGCTGTTCCGCCTTTTCACTCTGCTTGGTCCTGGTTTGGAGACAGCGTGATTTGAATACATACTTCTTTTAATAAAGAAGTAACACGAAACAAACTAACACAATTACAAAACGAGCGTGAAACTATATCAACTAAAGTCAGGGCGTGACAGGTCTGCTATACAAATTGATGGAAAGTGGTGTTGGGGCAAAAACATACAACATTATAAAGTCCATGTACACAAACAAAAAGTGTGTGGTTAAAATAGGCAAAAAAACACACACATTTCTTTCCAGAGGGCCGTGGGGTGAGACAGGGATGCAGCTTAAGCCCCACCCTCTTCAACATATATATCAATGAATTGGCGAGGGCAATAGAAAAGTCTGCAGCACCCGGCTTCGCCATACTAGAATCTGAAGTAAAATGTCTACTGTTTGCTGATGATCTGGTGCTTCTGTCACCAACCATACAGCAGCACCTAGATCTTCTGCACAGATTCTGACAGACCTGCGCCCTGACAGTAAATCTCAGTAAGACCAAAATAATGGTGTTCCAAAAAAGGTCCAGTTGCCAGGACCACAAATAGAAATTCCATCTAGACACTGTCGCCCTAGAGCACACAAAAAACTATTCCCACCTTGGCCTAAACATCAGCGCCACAGGTAACTTCCACAAAGCTGTGAATGATCTGAGAGACAAGGCAAGAAGGGCATTCTATGCCATCAAAAGGAACATAAAATTCAACATACCAATTAGGATCTGGCAAAAAAAACTTGAATCAGTCATAGAGCCCATTGCCCTTTATGGTTATCCTCCGTCGACAATATAAAACACAAAATAATGCATGCAGAGCAGAATTAGGCCGATACCCACTAATTATCAAAATCCAGAAAAGAGACGTTAAATTCTACAACCACCTAAAAGGAAGAGATTCCCAAACCTTCCATAACAAAGCCATCACCAACAGAGAGATGAACCTGGAGAAGAGTCCCCTAAGCAAGCTGGTCCTGGGGCTCTGTTCACAAACAGACCCCACAGAGCCCCAGGACAGCAACACAATTAGACCCAACCAAATCATGAGAAAACAAAAAGATAATTACTTGACACATTGGAAATAATTAACAAAAAAACAAAGCAAACTAGAATGCTATTTGGCCCTAAACAGAGAGCACAGAGTGGCAGAATACCTGACCACTGTGACTGACCCAAAATTAAGGAAAGCTTTGACTATGTACAGATTCAGTGAGCGTAGCCTTGCTATTGAGAAAGGCCACTGTAGGCAGACATGGCTCTCAAGAGAAGACAGGCTATGTGCACACTGCCCATAAAATGAGGTGGAAACTGAGCTGCACTTCCAAACCTCCTGCCAAATGTATGACCATATTAGAAACACATAATTCCCTCAGATTACACAGATCCACAAAGAATTTGAAAAAACTCCCATATCTTCTGGGTTAAATACCACAGTGTGCCATCACAGTAGCAAGATTTGTGACCTGTTGCCACAGGAAAAGGTCAACCGGTGAAGAACAAACACCATTGTAAATACAACCCATATTTATGTTTATTTATTTTCCCTTTCATACTTTAACCATTTGCACATCATTACAACACTGTATATATACACAATATGACATTTGTAATGTCTATTCATTTGGAACTTCTGTGAGTGTATTGTTTACTCTTCATTTTTATTGTTTATTTCACTTTTGTATATTATCACTTCACTTGCTTTGGCAATGTTAACATATGTTTCCCATACCAATAAAGCCCCTTGAATTTAATTGAGAGAGAGAGAGAGACAGAGAGAGAGAGAGAGAGAGAGAGTGCTTCTTCATTCATCTCACACAAATTCCTCGTCTCTATCATTTGCACTTCAAGCACTTTTTTGTTTTTCTCCCTCCAGAACATAGTGTATGTAGGCCAGGGTTATCAGACAGTCAAGGCTTCAAAGAGAGGGAGCATTCCTGTTGAATTTCCATGTATCTGAAGAGCGTACCACATGCATTTGGACACAGCCACTGGAGTTGGTCAACCAACATTCATCTCACATGCTAACACAATTTCACTGACTTGTTCAGTACTATCAGCACAAAACAACTCAAACATTCAAAAGGTTTCCAACTCCAGTACACTTATCCCTGCCTCGCTGTCCCTGATTCTTCCATCACACTCACCACTTCTGTCTCATACACTGTCCCACACCCTCTAGATTCTCAATTTCCTGGCAGATCCCCCGTTCATGCCTCTCGCTCTCAAGCTGTGTCTTATATAAAGGTAGTATGGAGCGCTGTGTCCACCAGTGTGCTTGTACCCGTCTCTCGCTCTACCATGGATCCCAATGACATTTAGCCTTGGATCTTTGTATCCTAAACAGTCAAGACACTGTGCTATGGGCTCTCCTGTCTAAATTCCCTGGCCCAGACACTGTAAGATGGGCTCTCCTGTCTAAATCCCCTGGCCTAGACACTGTGCTATGGGCTCTCCTGTCTAAATCCCCTGGCCTAGACACTGTGCTATGGGCACTCCTGTCTAAATTCCCTGGCCCAGACACTGTAAGATGGGCTCTCCTGTCTAAATTCCTTGGCCCAGACACTGTACTATGGCCACTCCTGTCTAAATTCCCTGGCCTAGACACTGTAAGATGGGCTCTCCTGTCTAAATTCCCTGGCCCAGACACTGTACTATGGGCTTTCCTGTCTAAATTCCCTGGCCCAGACACTGTAAGATGGGCTCTCCTGTCTAAATTCCCTGGCCCAGACACTGTACTATGGCCACTCCTGTCTAAATTCCCTGGCCCAGACACTGTAAGATGGGCTCTCCTGTCTAAATTCCCTGGCCCAGACACTGTAAGATGGGCTCTCCTGTCTAAATTCCCTGGCCCAGACACTGTAAGATGGGCTCTCCTGTCTAAATTCCCTGGCCCAGACACTGTAAGATGGGCTCTCCTGTCTAAATTCCCTGGCCCAGACACTGTACTATGGGCTCTCCTGTCTAAATTCCCTGGCCTAGACACTGTAAGATGGGCTCTCCTGTCTAAATTCCCTGGCCTAGACACTGTAAGATGGTCTCTCCTGTCTAAATTCCCTGGCCCAGACACTGTAAGATGGGGCTCTCCTGCCTACATTCCCTGGCCCGGACACTGTAAGATGGTCTCTCCTGTCTAAATTCCCTGGCCCAGACACTGTAAGATGGGTTCTCCTGTCTAAATTCCCTGGCCCAGACACTGTACTATGGGCTCTCCTGTCTAAATTCCCTGGCCTAGACACTGTACTATGGGCACTCCTGTCTAAATTCCCTGGCATAGACACTGTACCATGGGCACTCCTGTCTAAATTCCCTGGCCTGGACACTGTACTATGGGCACTCCTGTCTAAATTCCCCTCCCCAGACACTGTAAGATGCTGTAAGATGAGCAGAGAGGTTTGGAACTCTCTTTGTTAATGGCCTTTGAAAACCATGTTCAGCTGGGAACAAAGTGCACAGAAGCAGTTACAGAAGCAGAAACAGGCTTCCGTATAATGAATATAACATTATTCATGAATATAATAATCATGATAATACCTGCATTTTATATAAACGAATACATTACTACTTGTTATGATAGAAAATGCACCAAATATAAAGTATTTATGGACATGACATAATTTGAGGGCAAGATGCTGTAATTATGCAAATGTCACAACTTTGAGAGATAAGGTATGCAAATTCTAGAGAGAGAGAGAGAGATAGAGGGAGAGAGAAAGAGAGAGAGAAAAAAGAGAGAGAAAAAGAGAGAGAAAGAGAGAGAAAAAAAAGAGAGAAAAAGAGAGAGAGAGAGAGAAAGAGAAAGAAAAAAAAGAGAGAAAGAGAGAGAGAAAAAGAGAGAGAGAGAGAAAGAGAAAGAGAAAAAAAGAGAGAGAAAGATTATTGGATTATACCAGTTTGTATCCATCTATTCAGAGTTGAAGTCTGTTGTGTATCGCTATGTTCTGCTCCCCACTGTGTATCGATCCGGTCTGTCTCAGATCCCATCCCAAAGATAGAGACCCCCCCACTAGGCTCAGATCCATAAGAAAAGCATGCTGTGTAATCTGGACCACTGCACAGATACAGACCAACCCCAGGCTGAGTCCCAAATGGGCCCAGGTCAGAAGTAATGCTGTACAGTGGGGAGAACCAAGTATTTGATACACTGCTGATTTTGCAGGTTTTCCTACTTACAAAGCATGTAGAGGTCTATAATTTTTATCATATGTACACTTCAACTGTGAGAGACAGAATCGAAAACAAAAATCCAGAAAATCACATTGTATGATTTTTAAGTAATTAATTTGCATTTTATTGCATGACATAAGTATTTGATCACCTACCAACCAGTAAGAATTCTGGCTCTCACAGACCTGTTAATTTTTCTTTAAGAAGCCCTCCTGTCCCATAGGGAACACACCATGTGGCCTTTGTTCTGGTCTCTCTCCACTGCAGCTATCTGTTCTGGTCTCTCTCCACTGCATCTATCTGTTCTGGTCTCTCTCCACTGCATCTATCTGTTATGGTCTCTCTCCACTACAGCTATCTGTTCTGGTCTCTCTCCACTGCAGCTATCTGTTCTGGTCTCTCTCCACTGCATCTATCTGTTCTGGCCTCTCTCCACTACAGCTATCTGTTCTGGTCTCTCTCCACTGCAGCTATCTGTTCTGGTCTCTCTCCACTGCATCTATCTGTTCTGGCCTCTCTCCACTACAGCTATCTGTTCTGGTTTCTCTCCACTGCAGCTATCTGTTCTGGTCTCTCTCCACTACAGCTATCTGTTCTGGTCTCTCTCCACTGCAGCTATCTGTTCTGGCCTCTCTCCACTACAGCTATCTGTTCTGGTTTCTCTCCACTGCAGCTATCTGTTCTGGTCTCTCTCCACTGCATCTATCTGTTCTGGTCTCTCTCCACTACAGCTATCTGTTCTGGTCTCTCTCCACTACAGCTATCTGTTCTGGTCTCTCTCCACTACAGCTATCTGTTCTGGTCTCTCTCCACTACAACTATCTGTTCTGGTCTCTCTCCACTACAGCTATCTGTTCTGGCCTCTCTCCACTACAGCTATCTGTTCTGGTTTCTCTCCACTGCAGCTATCTGTTCTGGTCTCTCTCCACTGCATCTATCTGTTCTGGTCTCTCTCCACTACAGCTATCTGTTCTGGTCTCTCTCCACTACAACTATCTGTTCTGGTCTCTCTCCACTACAGCTATCTGTTCTGGTCTCTCTCCACTACAGCTATCTGTTCTGGTCTCTCTCAACTACAGCTATCTGCTCTGGTCTCTCTCCACTACAGCTATCTGCTCTGGTCTCTCTCCACTACAGCTATCTGTTTACCCACAGAGAAACTACCTCACCTTTACTCGTCTTTTCATTTACCAGAAGGAGTTTTAACCATTAGGATGTCTATTAAAGCTACAATCTGGGCGTTTTTTTTATTGTTGCAAAATGTCAGCCCCTCTGCTTGCTCTGGTATACAGATATGGATTCCTAGATCCCAGACTGCACCTTTCAAATATTTCATATACTGCTGGTATAGTGTATTGACTTAGATCTCAGAGAAGAGCAGCTGCAGTGCACAATATGTCCATTAAGACGACATGACCAAGTAATCGTATATGTTTATCATGGTCTCAATGCTGCTCGACCTATTGAAATAGGCTGTGGTATACGATACTGTGTAAGTAGGAGTTTAATGGCCTTTTATATAATGCAATGGTGACGATGACTGTTTCTCACAGCAGCCATTGTGTGTGTTATAAATAAGAGTTTCTAACTCAAGCGATCAGGGGGCGATGGAGCTCTCTGGTTGCGTTCCAAATGGAACCCTATGCGTTCCAAATGGAACCCTATTGCTTAAAAATGGAACCCTATTGCTTCCAAATGGAACCCTATTGCTTCCAAATGGAACCCTATTGCTTCCAAATGGAACCCTATTGCTTCCAAATGGAACCCTATTGCTTCCAAATGGAACCCTATTGCTTCCAAATGGAACCCTATTGCTTCCAAATGGAACCCTATTGCTTCCAAATGGAACCCTATTGCTTCCAAATGGAACCCTATTGCTTCCAAATTGAACCCTATTGCTTCCAAATGGAACCCTATTGCTTCCAAATTGAACCCTATTGCTTCCAAATGGAACCCTATTGCTTCCAAATGGAACCCTATTGCTTCCAAATTGAACCCTATTGCTTCCAAATGGAACCCTATTGCTTCCAAATGGAACCCTATTGCTTCCAAATTGAACCCTATTGCTTCCAAATGGAACCCTATTGCTTCCAAATTGAACCCTATTGCTTCCAAATGGAACCCTATTGCTTCCAAATGGAACCCTATTGCTTCCAAATGGAACCCTATTGCTTCCAAATTGAACCCTATTGCTTCCAAATGGAACCCTATTTCCTACATAGTACACTACTTTTGACCAGTACCCGGTCAAAAAGTAGTGCTCCGTAAAGGTACTTAGGGTGCAATTGGGACGTCACTTCTGTGGTAAGATATACACCGAGGGAAGAAAATAGCCAGAAATTAGCACACATTTAACTGGAGCTGCCTATCAACACTCAACTCAAAATCCATTCGACATAATATTGACCCAAGATTTAATATTCCCCATTTGAAGTGCAACCAAATTCTTTTTCATAATAAACTACAATAATTATCATTTTATATTTCCATTATATTAAACTCACTGCATGTCTCCTCCAAATTAAGAATTTCTGATTCTGACTACCCTGAAGGCCTACGGTGAAATGACTTGGTGAAAGACTCAGTTAGTAAATCATTGTGAACCATCTCATTTCAGAGAGAAAACCGAGTCCTAAATGGCACCCCTTTCCCTATGTAGTGCACTACTTTTGACGAGAGCCCTATGGGCCCCTATCAAAAGTAGTACACTATGCAGGGAATAGGGTGCAATGTTGGGACATACTTTTATATACAGCACATTAGTAGAGGATTAACACAACAGAGCTGCTGACGACCGCTTCCTAATGACGTGTTAACATGCACAGCTTTACTGCCTGTGTACACAACACCATTACATGTCCACTACCCATGACTAAGCTGGTGTATGTATGAGGAATGTTTAATGCCTAAGGACTGGAGATGAGCATGAACTTTTTTAGCTATTTGGTGCAATGCATCAGATTTCAGATTCTGGGATGTATGGTTTAACTTTAGACATAGAGGTATGTATTCTTGTCTGTGTTCTTTCATTAAATATATGGGATATTTTTAGATGTTTTCCGACTGAGAAAAGCTGTACACCCACATAGTGGAGGCCTCACTGGGACTGTTCCAGAGCAGCTGGCTAGAAAAAGAGAAAGCGAGAGAAGATGGAGAGAGAGAGCAAGAAAGAGAGAAAAAAAGAGGGAAATAATAATAATAATAATAGAAGAGAGATAAAGAGGGATATAGAGAAAAGAGAGAGGGAAGGGGAGAGATGGGAGGGGAGGAGAGACTGGCGAGAGATATGGAGGGGTAAAGGGATAGAAGATGGAGAGATGGAGGGGGAGAATGAGTGAGGGAGGGAGGGAGGGAGGGGGGAAAGACGATGGAGAGAAGGAAAGACAGACAGAGCGAGAGAGTGAGAGACAGACAGACAGACAGAGAGGGGGAAAGAGAGACAGAGAGGGGGAAAGAGAGAGCGGGAGAGAAAGAGAGGGAGGGAACGAGAGGGAGGGAGGGAGTGAAACCAGGGTGTGGTAATGATCGGCTCCACAGAACCAGCTGCAGCTCCCCAGGTGGAGAATGACCTGTGCTCCAGAGGGGCTAGTTAAACCTGGGCTCCAAGTCTGCAGCCGCAGGCCCTCTCGCTCCATCACCCCCAGGGGACTTATCTGAATCTGGGATGGAGGGAGGGATGAGGAAAGTGTGTAGGAGGATGGTGGGGAGGGTGAAGAGAGGGAGGTGGGCAGAGGCTAGATGAGGAGGGTGAGAGGGAAAAGGAAGAGGAGAGTGAAGTGAGGGAGGTGGGCAGAGGCTAGAGGGAAAAGGAAGAGGGAAGGGGAGGATGGGGGGGAAGGGGAGGAGGAGGGGGAAAGGAAGAGGGAAGAGGTTATTATTTTACTAATACCAATGCACTGATGCCATCACTGCTTTTCTCTGTGAGCAGAGCAGAGGGGTCTATGAACGACCTACGTTGTATTTGAACGGGATATTTTTTGTAGGTTGTGTTTATATTGTGTATTTGTCACGTCCTGACCGTAGAGAGCCTTTTAATGTCTCTATTGGTTTGGTCAAGGTGTGATTTGGGGTGGGCATTCTATGTTTGTTTTCTATGATTTTGTGTTTCTATGTTTTGGCCGGGTATGGTTTTCAATCAGGGACAGCTGTCTATCGTTGTCTCTGATTGGGAACCATACTTGGGTAGCCATTTTCCCTCCTTTCTGGATGAGAAGTTGTCTTCGTTTGCTGGCACTATAGCCTTAAGCTTCACGGTTGTTGTATAAAATTCTTTATTGCTTTTGTCGCGTCATATAAATAAAAAGGAATATGTACGCTCACCACGCTGCACCTTGGTCCAGTTCTTTCAACGGCCGTGACAGAACTTCCCACCACCAAAGGACCAAGCAGCATGGCCAGGAGAGGCAGCCCCAAAACATTTTTGGGGGGCACACGGGACAGTCGGCGGAGCCGAGGATGGAACCCGAGCCAGTCGGGGTGAACTTGCAGGTGAGTGAAGGGAGCGAAGCAGGGACTGTGAAGGAGTTGACGGGGAGATTGGAGGAGAGAGGAATGAGAGAGCTGCTGTGTTGGTGCATGAGGCACGACATTCGCCCTACGGAGCGTGTCCTCGATTCGAGAGTCAGCTCTCCATACTCGTCCTGAGGTGCGTGCTAGCCGTCTGGTGAAGACTATGCCAGCCCCACACACCAGGCCTCCTGTGCGCCTCCCAAGCCCTGCAGGTCTTGTGCCAGCTTGGTACTCCAGACCTCCAGTGCGCCTCCACAGCCCGGTGAGTCCTGCGCCGGCTCTAGGCACGGTTTCCCCAGTTCGCTAGGAGAACCCAGCGCGGCCTGTTCCAGCTCCCCGCACATGCCGGGCTAAAGTGGGCATTCAGCCTGGAGGAGTGGTGCCAAGGCTACGCACCAGATCTCCAGTGCTCCCCCACAGCCCAGTCAATCCTGTGCCTCCTCTACGGACCAGGCCTCCAGTAGGTCTCCCCAGCCTGGTGAGTCCGGTGCCTGCTCCACGGGCCAGTCCGGAGCCTCCAGCGACGGTCTCCAGTCTGGCGCCTCCTGCTACGTCCTTCAGTCCGGGGCCCGCAACGAGGGTCCCCAGTCCAGGGCTTGCAGCGAGAGTCCCCAGTCCAGGGCCTGCAACGAGGGTCCCCAGTCCGGGGCCTGCAACAAGGGTCCCCAGTCCGGGGCCCGCAGCGTGGGTCCCCAGTCCGGGGTCGGCGGCGAGGGTCCCCACACCAGAGGCGCCACCAAAGTGGGGTGAGCCAGAGGTGGAGCAGGGTCTGCGTCCCGCACCTGAGCCGCCACCGCGGATGGATGCCCACCCAGACCCTCCCCTATAGGTTCAGATTTTGCGGCCGGAGTCTGCACCTTTGTCACGCCCAGACCGTAGAGAGCCTTTTAATGTCTCTATTTGGTTTGGTCAAGGTGTGATTCGGGGTGGGCATTCTATGTTTTGTTTTCTATGATTTTGTGTTTCTATGTTTTGGTCGGGTATGGTTCTCAATCAGGGACAGCTGTCTATCCATACTTAGGTAGCCATTTTCCCTCCTTTCTGGATGGGAAGTTGTCTTTGTTTGTTGGCACTATAGCCTTAAGCTTCACGGTTGTTTTTTTAAATTGTTTTTTGGTTTTGTCGGCGTCATATAATTTAAAAGGAATATGTACGCTCACCACGCTGCACCTTGGTCCAGTTCTTCCAATGGCCTTGACAGTATTTGAAAAAGGACAGTAATATATCACAAAGTGTCTGTGTTTGACTTTGCAATGTGTTAGTCAGGGAACACCAAGGTATCTGCTTCAACATACAGTACCAACGACTTGATATGCAGATCAGAGGAGGCTGCTGGGAGGAGCTATAGGAGGAAGGGCTCATTGTCATCATAGCTGGAACAGTAGCAAACATGCATGTTTACTCTAGCTCCGTTCCATTTATTCCACTCCAGCCATTACAATGAGCCCGTCTTCCTAAAGCTCCTCCCAGCAGCCTCCTCGATTCAGATATATAAACGGTAGCCTATATGCACAGCATTTGAACATGATCTGTGTTAAGGGTTGAGACGTGTGTGGAGAGAACCCCTTCTGTTAGCCTTTCACCTCAGAAATCATTGCTCCATCCCCCACTCCATCCATGCTGTTACCAGGGAAACAATACATAAGCAACACAGTGTATCATTCAGTCAGCGATCAGAATATGAAGTAACTAGACAGATACAACTATACATATTGTGCCCTAGCAACTAATATATACCTCTGTAAAGGCGTGCGCTTAATACAAAAGCTAAAATGCCTTTTCTATTACAAATATAAAATGGTCCCCTATTCCCTTTGGACACACCTCCTCATTCTAGGATTTTTCTTTATTTTTACTGTGTTTTACATTGTAGAATAATAGTCAAGACATCAAAACTATGGAAAAAAAAACACATATGGAAACATGCAGTAACCAAAAAAGTGTTAAACAAAGATTTTAGATTCTTCAAAGTGGCCACCCTCTGGCTTGATGACAGATTTGCACACTGTTGGCATTCTCTCAACCAGCTTCATGATGGAGTCACCTGGAATGCATTTAAATTAACAGGTGTGCCTTGTTAAAATTAAATTTGCAGAATTTCTTCTCTTTTGAATGCGTTTGAGACAACCAATTGTTTGTGACAAAGTAGGGGTGGTATAGAGAAGATAGCCCTATTTGTTAGAAGACGTTGTTGGTTAAGTGTGTTCACGGCATTCCGATCTTCCTGCTACGCCACCATGTCTGTGTCAGTAACTGATTTCACCTGTATGCCTACACTATGGACTTCATAGTAAATCTCAGCTTTGTATAATCAAGGAAAACATGTATATTTATCATAGTGATTGAGGGAGTAACATTAAAACTGAATAATATTCCTCACCAACATTAGACAACTATACAGAAAACCCTCAAACTGCTGAAATAAGTAAATTAAATCAATGATGAGAGAGTGGTCAGAATAACTGATAACTAAAATAACAGTGCAGATGGTACTCTTTTCCTACGTGCAGAGATGTATTATGGGTAATGAATGTGTAGGGGAATGCTACAGACTGTTGTGCAGAAAGAGCAGCATACCTAAAATCTACAGGTTGTGAGTTCAAATCCCAGCCGGTGTTATATTGAAATATCAGAACTAAATGATCATATCTAGTGTAGTCATAATTATTCAAGATGTTTACACTATTTACAACAACCAACAACATATAAAATTGTATTTTCACATGAAAAATCATATTGAGTGGAAATGTTCCCACCTGAAATCCAAAGAGATACTCGTGAGGTCAGTTGTTCACATGTGAAATCATACATATTTCCACCATCTTTTCACGAGAGGAGAATTGCAGATTCACATGCGAAATTTGCAGTCACATGTGACAATTGAATTTGCACTATCACGTGAAAAACTTTCTAATTGAAAATAAAACTCTCACATATAAAATCGCATTTTCACATGTGAAAAACATTCATGTGTAAAGATTGAATTAGCAGTTTTACATGTGAAAAACATTCAAATGTTGTCACGTGTACGTTTCATGGTATCACATGTTGAAATTTTGCATCCCCCATGTTGTCACATTTATTTCACATTTATGTCACACGTTTTCACATGTGTAGCTTCATGATGTCACATTAAATTCACATACGATCACATGAAAACATTAGAGCACATGTTGAAACACGCGATTACATGTGACATTCATGTGGTTTTTCTGTACGGGAAGAATGTGACAAAAAGGGCATTCCATCCATGGAAAGGTGAACAGACGTTCCTTGACAGCCCTGTGACATTATGATCCTCCTCTCTGTGTTAAAGGGAAGGGTTGCGTTGGTAGTGACATACGGACCGTGGCACGCGAGGAGACGGGGGAAATCTTCATTCAATTAATGGGAGAGAAAGAGAGAGCGGGAGAGAGAGAGAGAGAGAGAGAGGGGGGGTGTCAGGAAGAGGGAATGAGGGCCAAGGAGGACTGGGGGAAAAGAGAGGGGGGGGGTGTCAGGAAGCGGGAATGAGGGCCAAGGAGGACTGGGGGAAAAGAGGGGGGGGTGTCAGGAAGAGGGAATGAGGGTCAAGGAGGACTGGGGAAAAGAGAGGGGGTGTCAGGAAGAGGGAATGAGGGCCAAGGAGGACTGGGGGAAAAGAGAGGGGGGGTGTCAGGAAGTGGGAATGAGGGCCAAGGAGGACTGGGGGAAAAGAGAGGGGGTGTCAGGAAGTGGGAATGAGGGCCAAGGAGGACTGGGGGAAAAAGAGGGGGGTGTCAGGAAGTGGGAATGAGGGCCAAGGAGGACTGGGGGAAAAGAGAGGGGGGTGTCAGGAAGTGGGAATGAGGGCCAAGGAGGACTGGGGGAAAAGAGAGGGGGGTGTCAGGAAGTGGGAATGAGGGCCAAGGAGGACTGGGGGAAAAGAGAGGGGGGGTGTCAGGAAGTGGGAATGAGGGCCAAGGAGGACTGGGGGAAAAGAGGGGGGGGGGTGTCAGGAAGAGGGAATGAGGGTCAAGGAGGACTGGGGGAAAAGAGAGGGGGTGTCAGGAAGAGGGAATGAGGGCCAAGGAGGACTGGGGGAAAAGGGGGGGGGTGTCAGGAAGAGGGAATGAGGGCCAAGGAGGACTGGGGGAAAAGAGAGGGGGGTGTCAGGAAGAGGGAATGAGGGCCAAGGAGGACTGGGGGAAAAGAGAGGGGGGGGGGGTGTCAGGAAGTGGGAATGAGGGCCAAGGAGGACTGGGGGAAAAGAGAGGGGGGGTGTCAGGAAGAGGGAATGAGGGTCAAGGAGGACTGGGGGAAAAGAGAGGGGGGGGGGTGTCAGGAAGAGGGAATGAGGGTCAAGGAGGACTGGGGGAAAAGAGAGGGGGGGGTGTCAGGAAGTGGGAATGAGGGCCAAGGAGGACTGGGGGAAAAGAGAGGGGGGGGGTGTCAGGAAGAGGGAATGAGGGTCAAGGAGGACTGGGGGAAAAGAGAGGGGGTAAAGGGATAGATGGATGGATGGATGGATGGATGGATGGATGGATGGATGGAAGGGGAGGGGGTCTTGGCTGATACTTTACAACAACAGGGAGAGAGAGTGAGTCCATTCTTATTATTATAATATCTAAGGAAAGGGAAACATGAAATAAGTCACATCATGACATGATATCAACAATGTGAATGATGACAGTTATAGTCTATGCTAAAGCCTAACTCTATAACCAAAACACATTTTGATTTGTGAGATAAGCATACAACTGGTTCGTCGGCATAAACTGGTCTTGCTTTAACTGCTCACCTCAAATAGGCTATATCCGCCAGCTAAAGCGCATCACCCCCTCCCCCTCCCCCCCTCCCCCGCAGTCTCAGGAGCAGAGCTGAACCCCAGCTCAGTCAGAAATTATTTTTGGGAATGGAACATTAGCAGGCAAGATGGCGCTCTCGCTGTCAGCACCCGCAAGCGGACAGCTGCCGCTCTGTGCTTGTGCTATTAACGCAACAGCTATGAGAAGCTGCCAGTAATTAAATGAGATTGCGTTATTCATAGTGAATTGTGCTATTAGGCTAGTGATATCATCATCAAAGAATTGAGCATTCATATGTGAGGGGTATGATAGCCTACATCAGACCTGTCAGCCGTTTGGTGCAGCAGAGATCGAGGAGAATAGCAGCAATTTAAATACTGTGTGGTATCCGGTTGATTGCTACGTGTAACGGCACTTACCGGGGACACTTTTGCAGCGACAATCACAGCACATTTTCCACAATTGGACTGCATGAGAAACGGTAAATTGCACGTGAGACTCTGGTGGTTGTGTTGCTATGAAGCGACAAGCAATAACACCATAAAATACAAGCCAACAAAAGGACATTCTAACATTCTGTCGACATCTGCCTTTCAATCCGATTGTTATTTTTTTTGCCTGTCAAAAGATGAAGGAGCGATTTGAAACGCAAAAACCGGGCTTGAATGTGCAACAAAATGCAGTGTTTCTCTCTACAACTGGCCCATTTCTTTGACTAGAAGCTGCAGTGGGCTAGTGTCTCTGCAGCATCCTTAACTCCACATTGCGAGGAAGATGTTGGCGGCTCTGCTGATGGTCATAATGTCTTCATCATTCTTGGTCCCCGGGTTTGCCCTCAGTTCCCATTTCGACTTGGGTAAGTTCTAACGAAAATATCACTTGATGGGAATCAGAATACCAGGTGCCTTTGTATTCAATGTTTGTCTTGCTCGGAAAGAGACTTGTCATTATGTATATTTTCGCCAGGGCCATCAATGCGTGCATTAGTAGGATAAAATACATAGGAGCTGACAGTCATTTGTGTGTGTAGTTGCAGAGTGTTTATGTGTGCCTGCGTGAGACAGATGGAGAGAGCATTTCCTTGCACCTGTGGGTGAACTTGATTAGTGTCCTCCCCCAGATTTTGGGGTCCTCCCCCAGATTTTGGGGTCCTCCCCCAGATTTTTGGTCTAATGCGCATTTCCTACATTTTTACACAATCCAGTATGGCATCTCTATTTAGAACAAAGTTTAAGCAAAAATGCCCACAGTCCTTAAGCTTGGTAAGAGGTCATTATTAAATATGTTTAAGTGGTTAATAAGACTGAACTAGATCAAAGGTCATTCAATAATAAATATTTTAACCAATGGCTTAACAAATTAACAACCTTTGGAAAGACACATTCTTTTGATTGGCAGGTAGACTAGTGGTTAGAGTGTAGAGGTGGCAGGTAGCCTAGTGGTTAGAGTGTAGAGGTGGCAGGTAGCCTAGTGGTTAGAGTGTAGAGGTGGCAGGTAGGCTAGTGGTTAGAGTGTAGAGGTGGCAGGTAGCCTAGTGGTTAGAGTGTAGAGGTGGCAGGTAGCCTAGTGGTTAGAGTGTAGAGGTGGCAGGTAGACTAGTGGTTAGAGTGTAGAGGTGGCAGGTAGCCTAGTGGTTAGAGTGTAGAGGGTGCAGGTAGCCTAGTGGTTAGAGTGTAGAGGTGGCAGGTAGCCTAGTGGTTAGAGTGTAGAGGTGGCAGGTAGCCTAGTGGTTAGAGTGTAGAGGTGGCAGGTAGCCTAGTGGTTAGAGTGTAGAGGGTGCAGGTAGCCTAGTGCTTAGAGTGTAGAGGTGGCAGGTAGACTAGTGGTTAGAGTGTAGAGGTGGCAGGTAGCCTAGTGGTTAGAGTGTAGAGGTGGCAGGTAGCCTAGTGCTTAGAGTGTAGAGGTGGCAGGTAGCCTAGTGGTTAGAGTGTAGAGGTGGCAGGTAGCCTAGTGGTTAGAGTGTAGAGGTGGCAGGTAGACTAGTGGTTAGAGTGTAGAGGTGGCAGGTAGCCTAGTGGTTAGAGTGTAGAGGGTGCAGGTAGCCTAGTGGTTAGAGTGTAGAGGTGGCAGGTAGCCTA
This sequence comes from Oncorhynchus masou masou, assembly GCF_036934945.1. Taxonomy (NCBI): domain Eukaryota; kingdom Metazoa; phylum Chordata; class Actinopteri; order Salmoniformes; family Salmonidae; genus Oncorhynchus; species Oncorhynchus masou. The sequence goes on from NC_088242.1 coordinate 9,205,268, forward strand.
GTGGTTAGAGTGTAGAGGTGGCAGGTAGCCTAGTGGTTAGAGTGTAGAGGTGGCAGGTAGCCTAGTGGTTAGAGTGTAGAGGTGGCAGGTAGCCTAGTGGTTAGAGTGTAGAGGGTGCAGGTAGCCTAGTGCTTAGAGTGTAGAGGTGGCAGGTAGACTAGTGGTTAGAGTGTAGAGGTGGCAGGTAGCCTAGTGGTTAGAGTGTAGAGGTGGCAGGTAGCCTAGTGCTTAGAGTGTAGAGGTGGCAGGTAGCCTAGTGGTTAGAGTGTAGAGGTGGCAGGTAGACTAGTGGTTAGAGTGTAGAGGTGGCAGGTAGCCTAGTGGTTAGAGTGTAGAGGGTGCAGGTAGCCTAGTGGTTAGAGTGTAGAGGTGGCAGGTAGCCTAGTGGTTAGAGTGTAGAGGTGGCAGGTAGCCTAGTGGTTAGAGTGTAGAGGGTGCAGGTAGCCTAGTGGTTAGAGTGTAGAGGTGGCAGGTAGCCTAGTGGTTAGAGTGTAGAGGGTGCAGGTAGCCTAGTGGTTAGAGTGTAGAGGGTGCAGGTAGACTAGTGGTTAGAGTGTAGAGGTGGCAGGTAGCCTAGTGGTTAGAGTGTAGAGGTGGCAGGTAGCCTAGTGGTTAGAGTGTAGAGGGTGCAGGTAGCCTAGTGGTTAGAGCGTTAGACTTGTAACGGAAAAGTCGCAAGATCGAATCCCTTAGTTGACAAGGTAAAAATCTGTCGTTCTACCCATGAACAAGGCAGTTAACCCAATGTTCCTTGGCTTTTATTGAAAATAGGAATTTGTTCTTAACTGACTTGCCTGGTTAAATAAAGGTAAAAAAAAGAAAAAAGAAAAAAAAAGAAATAATCTATATGAACCCCCCCCCCCTGTGAATACACAGAAACAGAAAATCTTCCATATAATTCATATTATAGTACTGTATAGCTTTTTTTTGTCTGCACACAATATAGCTGGCTCACCTCGTCCTGTCCCAAGGGGTCCACCGTCCTGCAGCGCCCCAACACAAACCCACTCAGCTTTAGGATCTTAGTGAAACAGTCATTATTGGTTTCGGGTGTGTTAGGCCAAGGCCAGAGTGACAACCCACAGGACGGCAGACCCCCAGGGCCAGGACTGAGGATCCCAGCAGCTAGGGATTACCGAAACCGGGTATCTAACCTGACGTGGGCATATTTTCAATATAGACTCCAGACTCAGTCGTACTTAATTCCATAAAAGCCATCCAGACCTTATGAAAATTGCCAAGTATACCCTTAATCTAGTAATACATAACTTGACATCGTGGGAGGATAACCAACCTTCCAATTAATTGCAATGCATTTCTTAAGCCTCAATAAATGCTTGGTGACAAAGTTTCTTCAGATAAGAGTCTCCAGTATCAACATTTCTAAGCAAACAAAATCAGGGAGAAGGGAGAATCTGTAGACACGATGAGATAAGAAAAAACAAAACATATTTTGTCATAATTCAGCCTGACTTCACAACCATAATTATGCCAATATGTCCCTTTTGTGTTTTACACCTCCAGTAGAGGAATGACATTTCCGAGTTCTAATTCCGTTTCACTGACATATAGTATGTTCCGTGGTTGGTTTTGAACTACAGTCATTCATGTCTGAGATGATATGAACATGACTGGGCATTCTAACAGATCTGTATCCATTCATCATCATCGATAGCTTCTACCAGGTCTACTCGATCAACCCTTGATACAGTTTGGAAATCAACTTTGGTGGTTTGTCAGACTTGCTGTGAAATAGCAACTGGCTTGTTCAGTCTTTGCTGCACAGAGAGAATAAAACATTTAGAAAAAAACTCATCCTCCATCACAGACTGGTCTTCCCTGGCTGTTTGACCTCAGCACCATCACAGACTGGTCTTCACTGGCTGTCTGACCTCAGCACCATCACAGACTGGTCTTCACTGACTGTCTGACCTCAGCACCATCACAGACTGGTCTTCCCTGGCTGTCTGACCTCAGCACCATCACAGACTGGTCTTCACTGACTGTCTGACCTCAGCACCATCAGAGACTGGTCTTCCCTGACTGTCTGACCTCAGCACCATCACAGACTGGTCTTCCCTGGCTGTCTGACCTCAGCACCATCACTGACTGGTCTTCCCTGGCTGTCTGACCTCAGCACCATCACAGACTGGTCTTCACTGGCTGCCTGACCTCAGCACCATCACAGACTGGTCTTCCCTGGCTGTCTGACCTCAGCACCATCACAGACTGGTCTTCCCTGGCTGTTTGACCTCAGCACCATCACAGACTGGTCTTCACTGGCTGTCTGACCTCAGCACCATCAGAGACTGGTCTTCCCTGGCTGTCTGACCTCAGCACCATCACTGACTGGTCTTCCCTGGCTGTCTGACCTCAGCACCATCACAGACTGGTCTTCACTGGCTGTTTGACCTCAGCACCATCAGAGACTGGTCTTCCCTGGCTGCCTTACCCTGCTGAGACCCCTGTCACCATCTGATCCTCCTAATATGAGGCATGACAAAGAATTACCATGGTATACATTTATGCATTATATCAAATCAAATCAAATGTATTTTTATATAGCCCTTCGTACATCAGCTGATATCTCAAAGTGCTGTACAGAAACCCAGCCTAAAACCCCAAACAGCAAGCAATGCAGGTGTAGAAGCACGGTGGTTAGGAAAAACTCCCTAGAAAGGCCAAAACCTAGGAAGAAACCTAGAGAGGAACCAGGCTATGTGGGGTGGCCAGTCCTCTTCTGGGTGTGCCGGGTAGAGATTATAACAGAACATGGCCAAGATGTTCAAATGTATATAAATGACCAGCATGGTCAAATAATAATAAGGCAGAACAGTTGAAACTGGAGCAGCAGCACGGCCAGGTGGACTGGGGACAGCAAGGAGTCATCATGTCAGGTAGTCCTGGGGCATGGTCCTAGGGCTCAGGTCCTCCGAGAGAGAGAAGGAGAGAATTAGAGAACGCACACTTAGATTCACACAGGACACCGAATTGGACAGGAGAAGTACTCCAGATATAACAAACTGACCCCAGCCCCCCGACACATAAACTACTGCAGCATAAATACTGGAGGCTGAGACAGGAGGGGTCAGGAGACACTGTGGCCCCATCGGAGGACACCCCCGGACAGGGCCAAACAGGAAGGATATAACCCCACCCACTTTGTCAAAGCACAGCCCCCACACCACTAGAGGGATATCTTCAACCACCAACTTACCATCCTGAGACAAAGCTGAGTATAGCCCGCAAAGATCTCCGCCATGGCACAACCCAAGGGGGGGCGCAAACCCAGACAGGATGACCACATCAGTGAATCAACCCACTCAGGTGACGCACCCCTTCCAGGGACGGCATGAGAGAGCCCCAGTAAGCCAGTGACTCAGCCCCTGTAATAGGGTTAGAGGCAGAGAATCCCAGTGGAAAGAGGGGAACCGGCCAGGCAGAGACAGCAAGGGTGGTTCGTTGCTCCAAAGCCTTTCCGTTCACCTTCCCACTCCTTGGCCAGACTACACTCAATCATATGACCCACTGAAGAGATGAGTCTTCAGTAAAGACTTAAAGGTTGAGACCGAGTTTGCGTCTCTGACATGGGTAGGCAGACCGTTCCATAAAAATGGAGCTCTATAGGAGAAAGCCCTGCCTCCAGCTGTTTGCTTAGAAATTCTAGGGACAATTAGGAGGCTTGCGTCTTGTGACCGTAGCGTACGTGTAGGTATGTACGGCAGGACCAAATCAGAGAGATAGGTAGGAGCAAGCCCATGTAATGCTTTGTAGGTTAGCAGTAAAACCTTGAAATCAGCCCTTGCTTTGACAGGAAGCCAGTGTAGGGAGGCTAGCACTGGAGTAATATGATCAAATTTTTTGGTTCTAGTCAGGATTCTAGCAGCCGTATTTAGCACTAACTGAAGTTTATTTAGTGCTTTATCCGGGTAGCCGGAAAACAGAGCATTGCAGAAGTCTAACCTAGAAGTGACAAAAGCATGGATTCATTTTTCTGCATCATTTTTGGACAGAAAGTTTCAGATTTTTGCAATGTTACGTATATGGAAAAAAGCTGTCCTTGAAATGGTCTTGATGTGTTCTTCAAAAGAGAGATCAGGGTCCAGAGTAACGCCGAGGTCCTTCACAGTTTTATTTGAGACGACTGTACAACCATTAAGATTAATTGTCAGATTCAACAGAAGATCTCTTTGTTTCTTGGGACCTAGAACAAGCATCTCTGTTTTGTCCGAGTTTAAAAGAACAAAGTTTGCAGCCATCCACTTCCTTATGTCTGAAACACATGCTTCTAGCAAGTGCAATTTTGGGGCTTCACCATGCTTCATTGAAATGTACAGCTGTGTGTCATCCGCATAGCAGTGAAAGTTAACATTATGTTTTTGAATAACATCCCCAAGAGGTAAAATATATAGTGAAAACAATAGTGGTCCTAAAACGGAACCTTGAGGAACACCGACATTTACAGTTGATTTGTCAGAGGACAAACCATTCAGAGACAAACTGATATCTTTCCGACAGATAAGATCTAAGCCAGGCCAGAACTTGTCCGTGTAGACCAATTTGGGTTTCCAATCTCTCCAAAAGAATGTGGTGATCGATGGTATCAAAAGCAGCACTAAGGTCTAGGAGCACTAGGACAGATGCAGATACTCGGTCCGATGCCATTAAAATGTCATTTACCACCTTCACAAGTGCCGTCTCAGTGCTATGATGGGGTCTAAAACCAGACTGAAGCATTTCGTATACATTGTTTGTCTTCAGGAAGGCAGTGAGTTGCTGCACAACAGCCTTTTCTAAGATTTTTGAGAGGAATGGAAGATTCGATATAGGCCGATAGTTTTTTTTATATTTTCTGGGTCAAGGTTTGGCTTTTTCAAGAGAGGCTTTATTACTGCCACTTTTAGTGAGTTTGGTACACATCCGGTGGATAGAGAGCCGTTTATTATGTTCAACATAGGAGGGCCAAGCACAGGAAGCAGCTCTTTCAGTAGTTTAGTTGTAATAGGGTCCAGTATGCAGCTTGAAGGTTTAGAGGCCATGATTATTTTCATCATTGTGTCAAGAGATATAGTACTAAAACACTTGAGCGTCTCTCTTGATCCTAGGTCCTGGCAGAGTTGTGCAGACTCAGGACAACTGAGCTTTGAGGTAATACGCAGATTTAAAGAGGAGTCTGTAATTTGCTTTCTAATAATCATAATTTTTTCCTCAAAGAAGTTCATGAATTTATCACTGCTAAAGTGAAAGTCATCCTCTCTTGGGGAATGCTGCTTTTTAGTTAACTTTGCGACAGTATCAAAAAGGAATTTCGGATTTTTCTTATTTTCCTCAATTAAGTTAGAAAAATAGCATGATCGAGCAGCAGTAAGGGCTCTTCGGTACTGCACGGTACTGTCTTTCCAAGCTAGACGGAAGACTTCCAGTTTGGTGTGGCGCCATTTCCGTTCCAATTTTCTGGAAGCTTGCTTCAGAGCTCGGGTATTTTCTGTGTACCAGGGAGCTAGTTTCTTATGAGAAATGTTTTTAGTTTTAAGGGGTGCAACTGCATCTAGGGTATTGCGCAAGGTTAAATTGAGTTCCTCAGTTAGGTGGTTAACTGATGTTTGTCCTCTGGCGTCATTGGGTAGACAGAGGGAATCTGGAAGGACATCAAGGAATCTTTGTGTTGTCTGTGAATTTATAGCACGACTTTTGATGATCCTTGGTTGGGGTCTGAGCAGATTATTTGTTGCAATTGCAAACGTAATAAAATGGTGGTCCGATAGTCCAGGATTATGAGGAAAAACATTAAGATCCACAACATTTATTCCATGGGACAAAACTAGGTCCAGCGTATGACTGTGACAGTGAGTGGGTCCAGAGACATGTTGGACAAAACCCACTGAGTCGATGATGGCTCCAAAAGCCTTTTGGAGTGGGTCTGTGGACTTTTCCATGTGAATATTAAAGTCACCAAAGATTAGAATATTATCTGCTATGACTACAAGGTCCGATAGGAATTCAGGGAACTCAGTGAGGAACGCTGTATATCCTCTTACATCTATGGGGGCGCTATTTCATTTTTGGATTAAAAACGTTCCCGTTTTAACCTCTTACACTTATGGTGGCGCTATTTCATTTTTGGAAGAAAAACGTTCCCGTTTTAAACAAGATATTTTGTCACAAAAAGATGCTCGACTATGCATATAATTGCTACTGTTCGAAAGAAAACACTCTGACGTGTCCAGAAATACAAATATCTTCTCTGTGCGTGCCCTTTAACGTGAGCTTCAGGCAAAACCAAGATGACTTGGCATCCAGGAAATGACAAGGATTTTTGAGGCTCTGTCTTTCATGATCTCCTTATATGGCTGTGAACGCAAGAGGAATGAGTCTGCCCTTTCTGTCGTTTCCCCAAGGTGTCTGCAGCATTGTGACGTATTTGTAGGCAGATCGTTGGAAGATTGACCATAAGAGACCACATTTACCACGTGTCCGCCCGGTGTCCTGCGCCGAAATTGGTGCGCAAAAGTCACCTGCCAGTATTTTTCCATGGGGCACAGAGAGAAGCAAGCTTCCATGAACTGCATGTCAATGAAGAGATATGTGAAAAAACACCTTGAGGATTGATTCCAAACAACGTTTGCCATGTTTCGGTCGATATTATGTAGTTAATCCGGAAAAAGTTTCACGTTGTAGGTGACTGCATTTTCGGTTCGTTTCGGTAGCCAGGCGCAATGTAGAAAACGGAACGATTTCTCCTACACACAGACGCTTTCAGGAAACACTGCACATTTGGTATGTGGCTGGGAGTCTCCTCATTGAAAACATCAGAAGCTCTTCAAAGGTAAATGATTTTATTTATTTGGTTATCTGGCTTTTGTGAAAATGTTGCGTGCTACATGCTACACAAAATGCTATGCTAGCTTTGCATACTCTTACACAAATTAGTCAATTTCTATGGTTCAAAAGCATATTTTGAAAATCTGAGATGACAGTGTTGTTAAGAAAAGGCTAAGCTTGAGAGCAAACGCATTATTTTAATTTTATTTGCGATTTTCAGAAATCGTTAACGTTGCGTTATGCTAATGAGCCTGAGGCTTAGTCACAATCCTGGATCCGGGATGGGGAGTTTCAAGAGGTTAAACAAGATATTTTGTAACAAAAAGATGCTCGACTATGCATATAATTGATAGCATTCGAAAGAAAACACTCTGACGTGTCCAGAAATACCAAGATATTCTCTGTGCGTGCCCTAGAACGTGAGCTTCAGGCAAAACCAAGATGAGATGGCATCCAGGAAATGACAAGGATTTTTGAGGCTCTGTTTTCCATTGTCTCCTTATATGGCTGTGAATGCGAGAGGAATGAGCCTGCCCTTTCTGTCGTTTCCCCAAGGTGTCTGCAGCATTGTGACGTATTTGTAGGCAGATCATTGGAAGATTGACCATAAGAGACCACATTTACCAGGTGTCCGCCCGGTGTCCTGCGCCGAAATTGGTGCGCAAAAGTCACCTGCCAGTATTTTTCCATGGGATACAGAGAGGAAAGCAAGCTTCCACGAACTGCATATCAATGAAGAGATATGTGAAAAAACACCTTGAGGATTGATTCCAAACAACGTTTGCCATGTTTCGGTCGATATTATGTAGTTAATCCGGAAAAAGTTTTACGTTGTAGGTGACTGAATTTTCGGTTTGTTTTGGTAGCCAGACGCAATGTAGAAAACGGAACGATTTCTCCTACACACAGACGCTTTCAGGAAAAACTGCGCATTTGGTATGTAACTGAGAGTCTCCTCATTGAAAACATCAGAAGCTCTTCAAAGGTAAATGATTTTATTTATTTGGTTATCTGGTTTTTGTGAAAATGTTGCGTGCTAAATGCTACTCAAAATGCTATGCTAGCTTTGCATACTCTTACACAAATTAGTCAATTTCTATGGTTCAAAAGCATATTTTGAAAATCTGAGATGACAGTGTTGTTAAGAAAAGGCTAAGCTTGAGAGCAGACGCATTATTTTCATTTTATTTGCGATTTTCAGAAATCGTTATGCTAATGAGCCTGAGGCTTTAGTCACAAACCCGGATCCGGGATGGGGAGTTTCAAGAAGATATGGCCCAGGAGTCCTGTAAACAGTAGCTATAAAAAGTGATTGAGTAGGCTGCATAGATTTCATGACTAGAAGCTCAAAAGACGAAAACATATTTTTTTTTTTTGTAAATTGAAATTTGCTATCGTAAATGTTAGCAACACCTCCGCCTTTGCGGGATGCACGGGGGATATGGTCACTAGTGTAGCCAGGAGGTGAGGCCTCATTTAACACAGTAAATTCATCAGGCTTAAGCCATGTTTCAGTCAGGCCAATCACATCAAGATTATTATCAGTGATTAGTTCATTGACTATAATTGCCTTTGAAGTAAGGGATCTAACATTAAGTAGCCCTATTTTGAGATGTGAGGTATCATGATCTCTTTCAATAATGACAGGAATGGGGGTGGTCTTTATCCTAGTGAGATTGCTAAGGCGAACACTGCCATGTTTAGTTTTGCCCAACCTAGGTCGAGGCACAGACACGGTCTCAATGGTGATAGCTGAGCTGACTACACTGACTGTGCTAGTGGCAGACTCCACTATGCTGGCAGGCTGGCTAACAGCCTGCTGCCTGGCCTGCACCCTATTTCATTGTGGAGCTAGAGGAGTTAGAGCCCTGTCTATGTTGGTAGATAAGATGAGAGCACCCCTCCAGCTTGGATGGATTATATTATCCAAGAAGAGAATCAATAGTTCAGTAATTCAAATGACTGTTATTCCCAGATCCCAGACTGTAGCTTTAAGCTGCTGTCCTGTAGATTCTGTAGGTCTACCCATCAATTTCAAGATATTGTTAACATACTGCAAAATTCACCTGAGCTCTGTAGACATGTCTTCCCTGGTTGTCTGACCCCCTCTGTGACCCCTGTCACTATTTGATCCTGATAAGACACGATGAGCATGGTGTTGTGTATTGACTGCACTGGAGGGCTGCCTGAGGGACCTGTGGGTCAGACAGATGACTTTGAGATTAAAATAGTTTTCTAGTGGAGCGGGGTTTCTTCATGTCCACCTCACCAACCAACTACCATGGTCCAAACACACCACCCTACATCTGAATGATCTCATAAAGAGGAAAGAATCAGTTTGTGAACTGTGAAGTACCATGGTCCAAACAAACCACCCTACATCTGAATGATCTCTTAAAGAGGAAAGAATCAGTTTGTGAACTGTGAAGTACCATGGTCCAAACAAACCACCCTACATCTGAATGATCTCTTAAAGAGGAAAGAATCAGTTTGTGAACTGTGAAGTACCATGGTCCAAACAAACCACCCTACATCTGAATGATCTCTTAAAGAGGAAAGAATCAGTTTGTGAACTGTGAAGTACCATGGTCCAAACAAACCACCCTACATCTGAATGATCTCTTAAAGAGGAAAGAATCAGTTTGTGAACTGTGAAGTACCATCGAAGAGCTGAAAGGGTTCTTAGAGTCATTATGGTTCCACATCGAACCTTCACCCTTCCCAAAGAACCCTTGAGGAACCCTCTTTTTTGTGTGTGTAGACTAAAACCATGAAACGTAACACATTCATAACCTAAACGTCAGTGTTTAAAACTTAAACATTAGGCATTACGTTTTTACAATCAGTGTTCCCATTCTAAACACTGTTTTTGTTATAACTAGACAGGTCAGTTAAGAACAAATTCCTATTTACAATTACGGCCTACACCGGCCAACCCCAAACCTGGACAACACTGGGCCATTTGTGCGCCACCCTATGGGACTCCCAATCATAGACCGCTGTGATACAGCCTGGAATCAAACCAGGGTCTGTAGTGATGCCTCTAGCACTGAGAGGCAGTGCCTTAGACCGCTGTGATACAGTCTGGAATCAAACCAGGGTCTGTAGTGGTGCCTCTAGCACTAAGATGCAGTGCCTTAGACCGCTGTGATACAGTCTGGAATCAAACCAGGGTCTGTAGTGACGCCTCTAGCACTAAGATGCAGTGCCTTAGACCGCTGTGATACAGTCTGGAATCAAACCAGGGTCTGTAGTGACGCCTCTAGCACTGAGAGGCAGTGCCTTAGACCGCTGCGCCACTCAGGACATGCAAGAATGCAAGATTAAACATGATAGTCAGCTTTTCCAGTCAGTTTCCACCCAGGACAAAACCTACAAGTTTTCACCCCTTGACTTTTTCTACATTTTTGGTGTTACAGCCTGAATTAAAAGTAGATTGTGTCACTACCCACAATACCCCACAATGTCAAAGTGGAATAATGTTTTTCAAAATGTTTACAAATTAATAAAAAATTAAAACCAAAATGTATTGAGTCAGTAAGTATTCAACCCCTTTGTTATGGCTTTGCCCAAATAATTTCAAAACAAAAATAATTTCAATATATTGATTAATAAAAAACATTGATTTAAGGGTTTTCATCTTCCTCCTCTGACGAGGAGGAGTAGTAGGAAGGATCGGAGGACCAATGCACAGCGTGGTAAGGCATCCTGTTTTCAACAAGGTATTAAAGTAATACTGCAAAAAATGTGGCAAAACAATTCACTTTTTGTCCTGAATTATGTTTGGGACAAATCCAACACAACATTACTCAGTACCACTCTCCATATTTTCAAGCATAGTGGTTGCTGCCTCATGTTATGGGTATGCTTGTAATCGTTAAGCCCTGGGGAGTTTTTCAGGATAAAAAAATAAATGGAATGTAGCTCAGCACAGGCAAAATCCTAGACGAAATCCTTGTTCAGTCTGCTTTCCACCAGACACTGGGAGATGAATTCACCTTTCAGCAAGACAATAACCTGAAACGCAAGGCCAAATATACAATGGAGTTGGTTACCAAGAATTCATTGAATGTCCCTGAGTGGCTGAGTAACAGTTTTAACTTAAATCTACTTACAAAATCTATGGCAAAGACCTGCAAATGGTTGTCTAGCAATGATCAACAACCAATTTGACAGAGCTTTAAGTATTTTGAAAATAATAATGGGCAAATGTTGCACAATCCAGGTGTGGAAAGCTCTTAGAGACTTACCCAGAAAGACAGCTTTAATCGCTGTAAACATGCTTCTACAAAGTATTGACTCAGGAGTGTATATTTTGTATACTTACATAAATTATATATTTCTGTATTTCACATTCATTTTTAATAAATGTACAAAAATGTAAAAAAAATATGTTCACTTTGTCATTATGGGGTATTGTGTGTAGATGTGTGAGAAAAAACATCAATTTAATCCATTTTGAATTCAGGCTGTATCACAACAAAATGTGAAATACGTGGAGGGGTACGATTACTTTCTGAAGGCACTGAATATCTCCTACGTGTTCAGATTTTAAACACAAATGTTCACTTTACCATCATCTTGTTTTAAAATGCATTTAGTTATTAGAAATTGATGTAACTTTCCACACCTTTGTATTCAGATCAAATTTAGGATTGTCTGTCACCTTACCTACATTTCAGCACAACTGAACAGAGCATTTGTTTTTAAGAAATATTTTCAGTCGTTTGTTGTTACTCAACTATGTTTAGTTCATTACATGGGAGGGGCCTCATTAGCATATTTCACAGCATGCTTTGTTGCAGGTTGATTTTTTTTAATAGTTTGTTTGAATATCTATGTTTCATCATGCACATTGATTGATTCACTTTTTTAATAAAAAAATAATGTTATTTTTATTTTTATTTTTTATTAACCCCTCCACCACCACCCCTCTTCAGAGAACAAATTTTGTAGTTTTTTTTGCAGCTTTTTTGCTACATATACATACATTTTACATACACATTTTACATACGTGGGTGGTACTTTTATATAAAGCAATCACATTAACAATAATACATTACCAAACATAAACTCTTTAATCCCACCCCTCAACCACTCTCAGCCCATCCCACCTATCACCATAGACCTCAGCTCTTTAATCCCACCCCCTCAGCCACTCTCAGCCCATCCCACCTATCACCATAGACCTCTGCTCTTTAATCCCGCCCCTCAGCCAATCTCAGCCCATCCCACCTATCACCATAAGCCTCAGCTCTTTAATCCCGCCCCTCAGCCACTCTCAGCCCATCCCACCTATCACCATAAGCCTCAGCTCTTTAATCCCGCCCCTCAGCCACTCTCCGCCCATCCCACCTATCACCATAGACCACCCTCATTTGGATTCCATGTGACATATATTTTTCAATTGTGCTGTGATGTTTTACAAAATGTTTGAACCTTTCTACTCATATATTATAAACAGACTGTGAGCTAAAGATGAAAACCTTTCCTATGAGTATTATTATGTTAGTTATTGGACTGACTGTGTCTTTCCAGATCGCCCAGCTCTGCTATTTGAAAGGTTCATTTTAAATGCATGTTGTGATTTTTTTAACCATTCCTGAACCTGTGACAACAAACAAGCTACATAGGGGACAATACCAGAATAAATTATCTGTTGAGTCGGTCTCTTCTATTCATAATATCATTAACAAATATAATACAATTTTATTTTCCTTTGTCACGTTCTGACCTTAGTTCTTTTATGATGTCTTTGTTTTATTATGGTCAGGGCGTGAGTTGGGTGGATTGTCTATGTTAGTTTTTCTATGATTTGCTATTTCTGTGTTTGGCCTGGTATGGTTCTCAATCAGAGGAAGCTGTCAATCGTGGTCCCTGATTGAGAACCATATTTAGGTAGCCTGTTTTCTGTTGTGTTTCGTGGGGGATTATTTTCTGTTCTGTGTTTTATGTATGCACCATACAGGACTGATTCGGTTTCATTTTGTTCTCTTTGTTGTTTTATTATTTAGTGTTCTGAATTATAAATAAATATAATGAACACTTACCACACTGCGCATTGGTCCTCCGATCCTTCTTACTACTCCTCCTCGTCAGAGGAGGAAGATGAAAACCCTTACAGAATCACCCACCACCAAAGGACCAAGCAGCGTGGTAACGGACAGCAGCAGCAACAGCAGCGATCTCAGGACTCCTGGACATGGGAGCAGATCCTGGACGGTAAAGGACCCTGTTCACAGGTTGGGCAATATCGCCACCCCAAGACAGAGCTGGAGGCAGCGAAAGCTGAGATGCGGTGGTATGAGGAGGCAGCACGGCAGCGCGGCTGGAACCCCGAGAGCCAGCCCCAAAAATGTATTGGGTGGGGGCAAACAGGGAGTGTGGCGAAGTCAGGTAGGAGACCTGCGCCAACTCCCTGTGCTTGTCCGTGGAAAGATGGACCGGGCAGGCACCGTGTTATGCCGTGAGGCGCACGGTGTCCCCGGTGCGCAGGCATAGACCAGTGCGAAACATCGCAGCGCCTCGTATCGGCCGGGCTAGAGTGGGCATCGAGCCTGGTGCCATGATGCCGGCTCAGTGCATCTGGTCTCCAGTGTGTCTACTTGGGCCGGAGTACATGGCACCAGCCTTACGCATGGTGTCCCCGGTTCGCCAGCATAGCCCAGTGCGGGCTATTCCACCTCGCCGCACTGGCCTGGCTACGGGGAGCATTCAACCAGGCTTTGCATTTTAGGCAAAGCCTTAACAAAGGAGTTGAATACTTATTGACTCAATACATTTTGGTTTTCATTTTTTATTAATTTGTAAACATTTTGAAAAACATTATTCCACTTTGACATTGTGGGGTATTGTGGGTAGTAGGCCAGTGACACAATCTACTTTTAATTCAGGCTGTATCACCACAAATGTAGAAAAAGTCAAGGGGTGAAAACTTGTAGGTTTTGTCCTGGGTGGAAACTGACTGGAAAAGCTGACTATCAAGTTTAATCTTGCATTCTTGCATGTCCTGAGTGGCGCAGCTGTCTAAGGCACTGCATCTTAGTGCTAGAGGCGTCACTACAGACCCTGGTTTGATTCCAGGCTGTATCACAGTGGTCTAAGGCGCTGCATCTTAGTGCTAGAGGCGTCACTACAGACCCTGGGTTGATTCCAGGCTGTATCACAGCGGTCTAAGGCACTGCATCTTTGTGCTAGAGGCGTCACTACAGACCCTGGGTTGATTCCAGGCTGTATCACAGCGGTCTAAGGCACTGCATCTTAGTGCTAGAGGCATCACTACAGACTCTGGTTTGATTCCAGGCTGTATCACAGCGGTCTAAGGCACTGCATCTCAGTGCTAGAGGCGTCACTACAGACCCTGGTTTGATTCCAGGCTGTATCACAGCGGTCTAAGGCACTGAATCTCAGGGCTAGAGGAGTCACTACAGACCCTGGTTTGATTCCAGGCTGTATCACAACCGTCTATGATACTGAGGATAACTAGATCCTAACTTAATACGGAGGATAACTAGATCCTAACTTTATACTGAGGATAACTAGATCCTAACTTAATATTGAGGATAACTAGATCCTAACTTTATACTGAGGATAACTAGATCCTAACTTTATACTGAGGATAACTAGATCCTAACTTTATACTGAGGATAACTTGATCCTAATACTGAGGATAACTAGATCCCAACTTTATACTGAGGATAACTAGATCCTAACTTTATACTGAGGATAACTAGATCCTAACTTTATACTGAGGATAACTAGATCCCAACTTTATACTGAGGATAACTAGATCCTAACTTTATACTGAGGATAACTAGATCCTAACTTTATACTGAGGATAACTAGATCCTAATACTGAGGATAACTAGATCCTAATACGGAGGATAACTAGATCCTAATACTGAGGATAACTAGATCAACTTTATACTGAGGATAACTAGATCAACTTTATACTGAGGATAACTAGATCCTAACTTTATACTGAGGATAACTAGATCCTAACTTTATACTGAGGATAACTAGATCCCAACTTTATACTGAGGATAACTAGATCCTAATACTGAGGATAACTAGATCCCAACTTTATACTGAGGATAACTAGATCCTAACTTTATACTGAGGATAACTAGATCAACTTTATACTGAGGATAACTAGATCCTAATACTGAGGATAACTAGATCCTAACTTTATACTGAGGATAACTAGATCCCAACTTTATACTGAGGATAACTAGATCCTAACTTTATACTGAGGATAACTAGATCAACTTTATACTGAGGATAACTAGATCCTAATACTGAGGATAACTAGATCCTAACTTTATACTGAGGATAACTAGATCCCAACTTTATACTGAGGATAACTAGATCCTAACTCTACACTGAGGATAACTAGATCCTAATACTGAGGATAACTAGATCCTAATACTGAGGATAACTAGATCCTAACTTTATACTGAGGATAACTAGATCCTAACTTTATACTGAGGATAACTAGATCCTAATACTGAGGATAACTAGATCCTAACTTTATACTGAGGATAACTAGATCCTAACTTAATACTGAGGATAACTAGATCCTAACTTTATACTGAGGATAACTAGATCCTAATACTGAGGATAACTAGATCCTAACTTTATACTGAGGATAACTAGATCCTAACTTTATACTGAGGATAACTAGATCCTAACTTTATACTGAGGATAACTAGATCCTAATACTGAGGATAACTAGATCCCAACTTTATACTGAGGATAACTAGATCCTAACTTTATACTGAGGATAACTAGATCCTAACTTTATACTGAGGATAACTAGATCCTAACTTTATACTGAGGATAACTAGATCCCAACTTTATACTGAGGATAACTAGATCCTAACTTTATACTGAGGATAACTAGATCCTAACTTTATACTGAGGATAACTAGATCCTAACTAATGTATAATATGTGGTCGTAAAGGTTTTACTTGACATATTTGCAGATGTTCCCCTGACATCCCTGACCAATATTGAAAACTCAATGCCCCTTTTGCTTAAAATATTATCTGAATACTCAAAAATCTTAAGATATAATGTGAAAATAATAAACAAAATAATGGCTATAGGAAGAAAAATATATATAATAACTATCATGACACTAGGCAAGACTCAAATGCAGACACTGGAGGCAGATGGTTGGAGTTGAAGATGTTTAATAAATACAAAGGGGAAGGCAAGATAATGGTCGTGGACAGGCAAAACCAGATCACAGTCCAGGAGGTACAGAGTGGCAGACAGGCTCGTGGTCCAATCAGGCAGAATGGTCAGGCAGGCAGGTACAGAGATGGGAGACAGGCTCGTGGTCCAATCGGGCAGGCAGGTAGAGTGGCAGACAGGCTCGTGGTCCAATCAGGCAGAATGATCAAGCAGGCAGGTAGAGTGGCAGACAGGCTCGTGGTCCAATCAGGCAGAAAGGTCAGGCAGGTAGAGTGGCAGACAGGCTCGTGATCCAATCAGGTAGAAAGGTCAGGCAGGCAGGTACAGAGTCCAGAACAGGCTCGTGGTCCAATCAGGCAGAAAGGTCAGGCAGGCAGGTACAGAGTCCAGACAGGCTCGTGGTCCAATCAGGCAGAAAGGTCAGGCAGGCAGGTAGAGTGGCAGACAGACAGGCTCGTGGTCCAATCAGGCAGAAAGGTCAGGCAGGCAGGTACAGAGTCCAGAACAGGCTTGTGGTCCAATCAGGCAGAAAGGTCAAGCAGGCAGGTAGAGTGGCAGACAGGCTCGTGATCCAATCAGGTAGAAAGGTCAGGCAGGCAGGTACAGAGTCCAGAACAGGCTCGTGGTCCAATCAGGCAGAAAGGTCAGGCAGACAGGTAGAGTGGCAGACAGGCTCGTGATCCAATCAGGTAGAAAGGTCAGGCAGGCAGCAACAGGCTCGTGATCCAGAGTCCAGAACAGGCTCGTGGTCCAATCAGGCAGAAAGGTCAAGCAGGCAGGTAGAGTGGCAGACAGGCTCGTGATCCAATCAGGTAGAAAGGTCAGGCAGGCAGGTACAGAGTCCAGAACAGGCTCGTGGTCCAATCAGGCAGAAAGGTCAGGCAGGCAGGTAGAGTGGCAGACAGGCTCGTGATCCAATCAGGTAGAAAGGTCAGGCAGGCAGGTAGAGTGGCAGACAGGCTCGTGATCCAGAGTCAGAACAGGCTCGTGGTCCAATCAGGCAGAAAGGTCAAGCAGGCAGGTAGAGAAAGTGATCCAATCAGGTAGAAAGGTCAGGCAGGCAGGTACAGAGTCCAGAACAGGCTCGTGGTCCAATCAGGCAGAAAGGTCAGGCAGGCAGGTAGAGTGGCAGACAGGCTCGTGATCCAATCAGGTAGAAAGGTCAGGCAGGCAGGTACAGAGTCCAGAACAGGCTCGTGGTCCAATCAGGCAGAAAGGTCAGGCAGGCAGGTAGAGTGGCAGACAGGCTCGTGATCCAATCAGGCAGAAAGGTCAGGCAGGCAGGTACAGAGTCCAGAACAGGCTCGTGGTCCAATCAGGCAGAAAGGTCAGGCAGGCAGGTACAGAGTCCAGAACAGGCTCGTGGTCCAATCAGGCAGAAAGGTCAGGCAGGCAGGTAGAGTGGCAGACAGGCTCGTGATCCAATCAGGCAGAAAGGTCAGGCAGGCAGGTACAGAGTCCAGAACAGGCTCGTGGTCCAATCAGGCAGAAAGGTCAGGCAGACAGGTAGAGTGGCAGACAGGCTCGTGATCCAATCAGGTAGAAAGGTCAGGCAGGCAGGTAGAGTGGCAGACAGGCTCGTGATCCAGAGTCCAGAACAGGCTCGTGGTCCAATCAGGCAGAAAGGTCAAGCAGGCAGGTAGAGTGGCAGACAGGCTCGTGATCCAATCAGGTAGAAAGGTCAGGCAGGCAGGTACAGAGTCCAGAACAGGCTCGTGGTCCAATCAGGCAGAAAGGTCAGGCAGGCAGGTAGAGTGGCAGACAGGCTCGTGATCCAATCAGGTAGAAAGGTCAGGCAGGCAGGTAGAGTGGCAGACAGGCTCGTGATCCAGAGTCCAGAACAGGCTCGTGGTCCAATCAGGCAGAAAGGTCAAGCAGGCAGGTAGAGTGGCAGACAGGCTCGTGATCCAATCAGGTAGAAAGGTCAGGCAGGCAGGTACAGAGTCCAGAACAGGCTCGTGGTCCAATCAGGCAGAAAGGTCAGGCAGGCAGGTAGAGTGGCAGACAGGCTCGTGATCCAATCAGGTAGAAAGGTCAGGCAGGCAGGTACAGAGTCCAGAACAGGCTCGTGGTCCAATCAGGCAGAAAGGTCAGGCAGGCAGGTAGAGTGGCAGACAGGCTCGTGATCCAGAGTCCAGAACAGGCTCGTGGTCAATCAGGCAGAAAGGTCAAGCAGGCAGGTAGAGTGGCAGACAGGCTCGTGATCCAATCAGGTAGAAAGGTCAGGCAGGCAGGTACAGAGTCCAGAACAGGCTCGTGGTCCAATCAGGCAGAAAGGTCAGGCAGGCAGGTAGAGTGGCAGACAGGCTCGTGATCCAATCAGGTAGAAAGGTCAGGCAGGCAGGTAGAGTGGCAGACAGGCTCGTGATCCAGAGTCCAGAACAGGCTCGTGGTCCAATCAGGCAGAAAGGTCAAGCAGGCAGGTAGAGTGGCAGACAGGCTCGTGATCCAATCAGGTAGAAAGGTCAGGCAGGCAGGTACAGAGTCCAGAACAGGCTCGTGGTCCAATCAGGCAGAAAGGTCAGGCAGGCAGGTAGAGTGGCAGACAGGCTCGTGATCCAATCAGGTAGAAAGGTCAGGCAGGCAGGTAGAGTGGCAGACAGGCTCGTGATCCAGAGTCCAGAACAGGCTCGTGGTCCAATCAGGCAGAAAGGTCAAGCAGGCAGGTAGAGTGGCAGACAGGCTCGTGATCCAATCAGGTAGAAAGGTCAGGCAGGCAGGTACAGAGTCCAGAACAGGCTCGTGGTCCAATCAGGCAGAAAGGTCAGGCAGGCAGGTAGAGTGGCAGACAGGCTCAAGTGATCCAATCAGGTAGAAAGGTCAGGCAGGCAGGTACAGAGTCCAGAACAGGCTCGTGGTCCAATCAGGCAGAAAGGTCAGGCAGGCAGGTAGAGTGGCAGACAGGCTCGTGATCCAATCAGGTAGAAAGGTCAGGCAGGCAGGTACAGAGTCCAGAACAGGCTCGTGGTCCAATCAGGCAGAAAGGTCAGGCAGGCAGGTAGAGTGGCAGACAGGCTCGTGATCCAGAGTCCAGAACAGGCTCGTGGTCCAATCAGGCAGAAAGGTCAAGCAGGCAGGTAGAGTGGCAGACAGGCTCGTGATCCAATCAGGTAGAAAGGTCAGGCAGGCAGGTACAGAGTCCAGAACAGGCTCGTGGTCCAATCAGGCAGAAAGGTCAGGCAGGCAGGTAGAGTGGCAGACAGGCTCGTGATCCAATCAGGTAGAAAGGTCAGGCAGGCAGGTAGAGTGGCAGACAGGCTCGTGATCCAGAGTCCAGAACAGGCTCGTGGTCCAATCAGGCAGAAAGGTCAAGCAGGCAGGTAGAGTGGCAGACAGGCTCGTGATCCAATCAGGTAGAAAGGTCAGGCAGGCAGGTACAGAGTCCAGAACAGGCTCGTGGTCCAATCAGGCAGAAAGGTCAGGCAGGCAGGTAGAGTGGCAGACAGGCTCGTGATCCAATCAGGTAGAAAGGTCAGGCAGGCAGGTACAGAGTCCAGAACAGGCTTGTGGTCCAATCAGGCAGAAAGGTCAGGCAGGCAGGTAGAGTGGCAGACAGGCTCGTGATCCAGAGTCCAGAACAGGCTCGTGGTCCAATCAGGCAGAATGATCAAGCAGGCAGGTAGAGTGGCAGACAGGCTCGTGATCCAATCAGGTAGAAAGGTCAGGCAGGCAGGTACAGAGTCAGAACAGGCTCGTGGTCCAATCAGGCAGAAAGGTCAGGCAGGCAGGTAGAGTGGCAGACAGGCTCGTGATCCAATCAGGTAGAAAGGTCAGGCAGGCAGGTAGAGTGGCAGACAGGCTCGTGATCCAGAGTCCAGAACAGGCTCGTGGTCCAATCAGGCAGAAAGGTCAAGCAGGCAGGTAGAGTGGCAGACAGGCTCGTGATCCAATCAGGTAGAAAGGTCAGGCAGGCAGGTACAGAGTCCAGAACAGGCTCGTGGTCCAATCAGGCAGAAAGGTCAGGCAGGCAGGTAGAGTGGCAGACAGGCTCGTGATCCAATCAGGTAGAAAGGTCAGGCAGGCAGGTACAGAGTCCAGAACAGGCTCGTGGTCCAATCAGGCAGAAAGGTCAGGCAGGCAGGTAGAGTGGCAGACAGGCTCGTGATCCAATCAGGCAGAAAGGTCAGGCAGGCAGGTACAGAGTCCAGAACAGGCTCGTGGTCCAATCAGGCAGAAAGGTCAGGCAGGCAGGTACAGAGTCCAGAACAGGCTCGTGGTCCAATCAGGCAGAAAGGTCAGGCAGGCAGGTAGAGTGGCAGACAGGCTCGTGATCCAATCAGGCAGAAAGGTCAGGCAGGCAGGTACAGAGTCCAGAACAGGCTCGTGGTCCAATCAGGCAGAAAGGTCAGGCAGACAGGTAGAGTGGCAGACAGGCTCGTGATCCAATCAGGTAGAAAGGTCAGGCAGGCAGGTAGAGTGGCAGACAGGCTCGTGATCCAGAGTCCAGAACAGGCTCGTGGTCCAATCAGGCAGAAAGGTCAAGCAGGCAGGTAGAGTGGCAGACAGGCTCGTGATCCAATCAGGTAGAAAGGTCAGGCAGGCAGGTACAGAGTCCAGAACAGGCTCGTGGTCCAATCAGGCAGAAAGGTCAGGCAGGCAGGTAGAGTGGCAGACAGGCTCGTGATCCAATCAGGTAGAAAGGTCAGGCAGGCAGGTAGAGTGGCAGACAGGCTCGTGATCCAGAGTCCAGAACAGGCTCGTGGTCCAATCAGGCAGAAAGGTCAAGCAGGCAGGTAGAGTGGCAGACAGGCTCGTGATCCAATCAGGTAGAAAGGTCAGGCAGGCAGGTACAGAGTCCAGAACAGGCTCGTGGTCCAATCAGGCAGAAAGGTCAGGCAGGCAGGTAGAGTGGCAGACAGGCTCGTGATCCAATCAGGTAGAAAGGTCAGGCAGGCAGGTACAGAGTCCAGAACAGGCTCGTGGTCCAATCAGGCAGAAAGGTCAGGCAGGCAGGTAGAGTGGCAGACAGGCTCGTGATCCAATCAGGCAGAAAGGTCAGGCAGGCAGGTACAGAGTCCAGAACAGGCTCGTGGTCCAATCAGGCAGAAAGGTCAGGCAGGCAGGTACAGAGTCCAGAACAGGCTCGTGGTCCAATCAGGCAGAAAGGTCAGGCAGGCAGGTAGAGTGGCAGACAGGCTCGTGATCCAATCAGGCAGAAAGGTCAGGCAGGCAGGTACAGAGTCCAGAACAGGCTCGTGGTCCAATCAGGCAGAAAGGTCAGGCAGACAGGTAGAGTGGCAGACAGGCTCGTGATCCAATCAGGTAGAAAGGTCAGGCAGGCAGGTAGAGTGGCAGACAGGCTCGTGATCCAGAGTCCAGAACAGGCTCGTGGTCCAATCAGGCAGAAAGGTCAAGCAGGCAGGTAGAGTGGCAGACAGGCTCGTGATCCAATCAGGTAGAAAGGTCAGGCAGGCAGGTACAGAGTCCAGAACAGGCTCGTGGTCCAATCAGGCAGAAAGGTCAGGCAGGCAGGTAGAGTGGCAGACAGGCTCGTGATCCAATCAGGTAGAAAGGTCAGGCAGGCAGGTAGAGTGGCAGACAGGCTCGTGATCCAGAGTCCAGAACAGGCTCGTGGTCCAATCAGGCAGAAAGGTCAAGCAGGCAGGTAGAGTGGCAGACAGGCTCGTGATCCAATCAGGTAGAAAGGTCAGGCAGGCAGGTACAGAGTCCAGAACAGGCTTGTGGTCCAATCAGGCAGAAAGGTCAAGCAGGCAGGTAGAGTGGCAGACAGGCTCGTGATCCAATCAGGTAGAAAGGTCAGGCAGGCAGGTACAGAGTCCAGAACAGGCTTGTGGTCCAATCAGGCAGAAAGGTCAGGCAGGCAGGTAGAGTGGCAGACAGGCTCGTGATCCAGAGTCCAGAACAGGCTCGTGGTCCAATCAGGCAGAAAGGTCAAGCAGGCAGGTAGAGTGGCAGACAGGCTCGTGATCCAATCAGGTAGAAGGTCAGGCAGGCAGGTACAGAGTCCAGAACAGGCTCGTGGTCCAATCAGGCAGAAAGGTCAGGCAGGCAGGTAGAGTGGCAGACAGGCTCGTGATCCAATCAGGTAGAAAGGTCAGGCAGGCAGGTAGAGTGGCAGACAGGCTCGTGATCCAGAGTCCAGAACAGGCTCGTGGTCCAATCAGGCAGAAAGGTCAAGCAGGCAGGTAGAGTGGCAGACAGGCTCGTGATCCAATCAGGTAGAAAGGTCAGGCAGGCAGGTACAGAGTCCAGAACAGGCTCGTGGTCCAATCAGGCAGAAAGGTCAGGCAGGCAGGTAGAGTGGCAGACAGGCTCGTGATCCAATCAGGTAGAA
Organism: Oncorhynchus masou masou; assembly: GCF_036934945.1. Taxonomy (NCBI): domain Eukaryota; kingdom Metazoa; phylum Chordata; class Actinopteri; order Salmoniformes; family Salmonidae; genus Oncorhynchus; species Oncorhynchus masou. The sequence goes on from NC_088242.1 coordinate 9,227,584, forward strand.
AGGTCAGGCAGGCAGGTAGAGTGGCAGACAGGCTCGTGATCCAGAGTCCAGAACAGGCTCGTGGTCCAATCAGGCAGAAAGGTCAAGCAGGCAGGTAGAGTGGCAGACAGGCTCGTGATCCAATCAGGTAGAAAGGTCAGGCAGGCAGGTACAGAGTCCAGAACAGGCTCGTGGTCCAATCAGGCAGAAAGGTCAGGCAGGCAGGTAGAGTGGCAGACAGGCTCGTGATCCAATCAGGTAGAAAGGTCAGGCAGGCAGGTACAGAGTCCAGAACAGGCTCGTGGTCCAATCAGGCAGAAAGGTCAGGCAGGCAGGTAGAGTGGCAGACAGGCTCGTGATCCAATCAGGTAGAAAGGTCAGGCAGGCAGGTACAGAGTCCAGAACAGGCTCGTGGTCCAATCAGGCAGAAAGGTCAGGCAGGCAGGTAGAGTGGCAGACAGGCTCGTGATCAGAGTCCAGAACAGGCTCGTGGTCCAATCAGGCAGAAAGGTCAAGCAGGCAGGTAGAGTGGCAGACAGGCTCGTGATCCAATCAGGTAGAAAGGTCAGGCAGGCAGGTACAGAGTCCAGAACAGGCTCGTGGTCCAATCAGGCAGAAAGGTCAGGCAGGCAGGTAGAGTGGCAGACAGGCTCGTGATCCAATCAGGTAGAAAGGTCAGGCAGGCAGGTAGAGTGGCAGACAGGCTCGTGATCCAGAGTCCAGAACAGGCTCGTGGTCCAATCAGGCAGAAAGGTCAAGCAGGCAGGTAGAGTGGCAGACAGGCTCGTGATCCAAAGGTCAGGCAGGCAGGTACAGGTCCAGAACAGGCTCGTGGTGGCAGAAAGGTCAGGCAGGCAGGTAGAGTGGCAGAGGCTCGTGATCCAATCAGGTAGAAAGGTCAGGCAGGCAGGTAGAGTGGCAGACAGGCTCGTGATCCAGAGTCCAGAACAGGCTCGTGGTCCAATCAGGCAGAAAGGTCAAGCAGGCAGGTAGAGTGGCAGACAGGCTCGTGATCCAATCAGGTAGAAAGGTCAGGCAGGCAGGTACAGAGTCCAGAACAGGCTCGTGGTCCAATCAGGCAGAAAGGTCAGGCAGGCAGGTAGAGTGGCAGACAGGCTCGTGATCCAATCAGGTAGAAAGGTCAGGCAGGCAGGTAGAGTGGCAGACAGGCTCGTGATCCAGAGTCCAGAACAGGCTCGTGGTCCAATCAGGCAGAAAGGTCAAGCAGGCAGGTAGAGTGGCAGACAGGCTCGTGATCCAATCAGGTAGAAAGGTCAGGCAGGCAGGTACAGAGTCCAGAACAGGCTCGTGGTCCAATCAGGCAGAAAGGTCAGGCAGGCAGGTAGAGTGGCAGACAGGCTCGTGATCCAATCAGGTAGAAAGGTCAGGCAGGCAGGTACAGAGTCCAGAACAGGCTCGTGGTCCAATCAGGCAGAAAGGTCAGGCAGGCAGGTAGAGTGGCAGACAGGCTCGTGATCCAATCAGGTAGAAAGGTCAGGCAGGCAGGTACAGAGTCCAGAACAGGCTCGTGGTCCAATCAGGCAGAAAGGTCAGGCAGGCAGGTAGAGTGGCAGACAGGCTCGTGATCCAGAGTCCAGAACAGGCTCGTGGTCCAATCAGGCAGAAAGGTCAAGCAGGCAGGTAGAGTGGCAGACAGGCTCGTGATCCAATCAGGTAGAAAGGTCAGGCAGGCAGGTACAGAGTCCAGAACAGGCTCGTGGTCCAATCAGGCAGAAAGGTCAGGCAGGCAGGTAGAGTGGCAGACAGGCTCGTGATCCAATCAGGTAGAAAGGTCAGGCAGGCAGGTAGAGTGGCAGACAGGCTCGTGATCCAGAGTCCAGAACAGGCTCGTGGTCCAATCAGGCAGAAAGGTCAAGCAGGCAGGTAGAGTGGCAGACAGGCTCGTGATCCAATCAGGTAGAAAGGTCAGGCAGGCAGGTACAGAGTCCAGAACAGGCTCGTGGTCCAATCAGGCAGAAAGGTCAGGCAGGCAGGTAGAGTGGCAGACAGGCTCGTGATCCAATCAGGTAGAAAGGTCAGGCAGGCAGGTACAGAGTCCAGAACAGGCTCGTGGTCCAATCAGGCAGAAAGGTCAGGCAGGCAGGTAGAGTGGCAGACAGGCTCGTGATCCAGAGTCCAGAACAGGCTCGTGGTCCAATCAGGCAGAAAGGTCAAGCAGGCAGGTAGAGTGGCAGACAGGCTCGTGATCCAATCAGGTAGAAAGGTCAGGCAGGCAGGTACAGAGTCCAGAACAGGCTCGTGGTCCAATCAGGCAGAAAGGTCAGGCAGGCAGGTAGAGTGGCAGACAGGCTCGTGATCCAATCAGGTAGAAAGGTCAGGCAGGCAGGTAGAGTGGCAGACAGGCTCGTGATCCAGAGTCCAGAACAGGCTCGTGGTCCAATCAGGCAGAAAGGTCAAGCAGGCAGGTAGAGTGGCAGACAGGCTCGTGATCCAATCAGGTAGAAAGGTCAGGCAGGCAGGTACAGAGTCCAGAACAGGCTCGTGGTCCAATCAGGCAGAAAGGTCAGGCAGGCAGGTAGAGTGGCAGACAGGCTCGTGATCCAATCAGGTAGAAAGGTCAGGCAGGCAGGTACAGAGTCCAGAACAGGCTCGTGGTCCAATCAGGCAGAAAGGTCAGGCAGGCAGGTAGAGTGGCAGACAGGCTCGTGATCCAATCAGGCAGAAAGGTCAGGCAGGCAGGTACAGAGTCCAGAACAGGCTCGTGGTCCAATCAGGCAGAAAGGTCAGGCAGGCAGGTACAGAGTCCAGAACAGGCTCGTGGTCCAATCAGGCAGAAAGGTCAGGCAGGCAGGTAGAGTGGCAGACAGGCTCGTGATCCAATCAGGCAGAAAGGTCAGGCAGGCAGGTAGAGTGGCAGACAGGCTCGTGATCCAGAGTCCAGAACAGGCTCGTGGTCCAATCAGGCAGAAAGGTCAAGCAGGCAGGTAGAGTGGCAGACAGGCTCGTGATCCAATCAGGTAGAAAGGTCAGGCAGGCAGGTACAGAGTCCAGAACAGGCTCGTGGTCCAATCAGGCAGAAAGGTCAGGCAGGCAGGTAGAGTGGCAGACAGGCTCGTGATCCAATCAGGTAGAAAGGTCAGGCAGGCAGGTAGAGTGGCAGACAGGCTCGTGATCCAGAGTCCAGAACAGGCTCGTGGTCCAATCAGGCAGAAAGGTCAGGCAGGCAGGTAGAGTGGCAGACAGGCTCGTGATCCAGAGTCCAGAACAGGCTCGTGGTCCAATCAGGCAGAAAGGTCAAGCAGGCAGGTAGAGTGGCAGACAGGCTCGTGATCCAATCAGGTAGAAAGGTCAGGCAGGCAGGTACAGAGTCCAGAACAGGCTCGTGGTCCAATCAGGCAGAAAGGTCAGGCAGGCAGGTAGAGTGGCAGACAGGCTCGTGATCCAATCAGGTAGAAAGGTCAGGCAGGCAGGTACAGAGTCCAGAACAGGCTCGTGGTCCAATCAGGCAGAAAGGTCAGGCAGGCAGGTAGAGTGGCAGACAGGCTCGTGATCCAATCAGGCAGAAAGGTCAGGCAGGCAGGTACAGAGTCCAGAACAGGCTCGTGGTCCAATCAGGCAGAAAGGTCAGGCAGGCAGGTACAGAGTCCAGAACAGGCTCGTGGTCCAATCAGGCAGAAAGGTCAGGCAGGCAGGTAGAGTGGCAGACAGGCTCGTGATCCAATCAGGCAGAAAGGTCAGGCAGGCAGGTACAGAGTCCAGAACAGGCTCGTGGTCCAATCAGGCAGAAAGGTCAGGCAGACAGGTAGAGTGGCAGACAGGCTCGTGATCCAATCAGGTAGAAAGGTCAGGCAGGCAGGTAGAGTGGCAGACAGGCTCGTGATCCAGAGTCCAGAACAGGCTCGTGGTCCAATCAGGCAGAAAGGTCAAGCAGGCAGGTAGAGTGGCAGACAGGCTCGTGATCCAATCAGGTAGAAAGGTCAGGCAGGCAGGTACAGAGTCCAGAACAGGCTCGTGGTCCAATCAGGCAGAAAGGTCAGGCAGGCAGGTAGAGTGGCAGACAGGCTCGTGATCCAATCAGGTAGAAAGGTCAGGCAGGCAGGTAGAGTGGCAGACAGGCTCGTGATCCAGAGTCCAGAACAGGCTCGTGGTCCAATCAGGCAGAAAGGTCAAGCAGGCAGGTAGAGTGGCAGACAGGCTCGTGATCCAATCAGGTAGAAAGGTCAGGCAGGCAGGTACAGAGTCCAGAACAGGCTCGTGGTCCCAATCAGGCAGAAAGGTCAGGCAGGCAGGTAGAGTGGCAGACAGGCTCGTGATCCAATCAGGTAGAAAGGTCAGGCAGGCAGGTACAGAGTCCAGAACAGGCTCGTGGTCCAATCAGGCAGAAAGGTCAGGCAGGCAGGTAGAGTGGCAGACAGGCTCGTGATCCAATCAGGTAGAAAGGTCAGGCAGGCAGGTAGAGTGGCAGACAGGCTCGTGATCCAGAGTCCAGAACAGGCTCGTGGTCCAATCAGGCAGAAAGGTCAAGCAGGCAGGTAGAGTGGCAGACAGGCTCGTGATCCAATCAGGTAGAAAGGTCAGGCAGGCAGGTACAGAGTCCAGAACAGGCTCGTGGTCCAATCAGGCAGAAAGGTCAGGCAGGCAGGTAGAGTGGCAGACAGGCTCGTGATCCAATCAGGTAGAAAGGTCAGGCAGGCAGGTAGAGTGGCAGACAGGCTCGTGATCAGAGTCCAGAACAGGCTCGTGGTCCAATCAGGCAGAAAGGTCAAGCAGGCAGGTAGAGTGGCAGACAGGCTCGTGATCCAATCAGGTAGAAAGGTCAGGCAGGCAGGTACAGAGTCCAGAACAGGCTCGTGGTCCAATCAGGCAGAAAGGTCAGGCAGGCAGGTAGAGTGGCAGACAGGCTCGTGATCCAATCAGGTAGAAAGGTCAGGCAGGCAGGTACAGAGTCCAGAACAGGCTCGTGGTCCAATCAGGCAGAAAGGTCAGGCAGGCAGGTAGAGTGGCAGACAGGCTCGTGATCCAATCAGGTAGAAAGGTCAGGCAGGCAGGTACAGAGTCCAGAACAGGCTCGTGGTCCAATCAGGCAGAAAGGTCAGGCAGGCAGGTAGAGTGGCAGACAGGCTCGTGATCCAATCAGGTAGAAAGGTCAGGCAGGCAGGTAGAGTGGCAGACAGGCTCGTGATCAGAGTCCAGAACAGGCTCGTGGTCCAATCAGGCAGAAAGGTCAAGCAGGCAGGTAGAGTGGCAGACAGGCTCGTGATCCAATCAGGTAGAAAGGTCAGGCAGGCAGGTACAGAGTCCAGAACAGGCTCGTGGTCCAATCAGGCAGAAAGGTCAGGTAGAGGCAGACAGTGATCCAATCAGGTCAGGCAGAGGTACAGAGTCCAGAACAGGCTCGTGGTCCAATCAGGCAGATCAGGCAGGCCAATCAGTGATCCAATAGGTAAAGGTCAGGCAGGCAGGTACAGAGTCCAGAACAGGCTCGTGGTCCAATCAGGCAGAAAGGTCAGGCAGGCAGGTAGAGTGGCAGACAGGCTCGTGATCCAATCAGGTAGAAAGGTCAGGCAGGCAGGTACAGAGTCCAGAACAGG